>NC_092358.1:28300916-28537697 GCF_030848805.1 Temnothorax longispinosus
AGATCGGCAAAATGAACGATCAAGCAACGTCTTACGGCGCGGACGAACAGTCGACCACGGAGAATTCCATGGTCACGTCTAGCGAATTACCTAAACAGATACCTGCGCCGCCTAGCAAAGTCCATGGACGCAGTCTGATGGCGCAGACCACGCCTGTGCAGAGGTACGCACTTAGGAGGACAGATATTCTGCCGGGATACGGCTTCATCGAAGAATAAAATCAAATATCTGTATGAAAAGGTAAAAATTTAACTTCTCCGAAAAGTATGTAATCGCGAGCCTCAAGATTTCATGCTTGTTTGAAAGTACAAAAAAAGATTGATTTGAGGACATATTTCGAAACAAAATATTACATAATAATCATTAACATTGATTACACATACATTCCTTCTATCAAATTATTAATTACTGTTTGTATTACTTATCGCAAACGTTATATGGATAATTATTGGCCAAAGTTTTTCCATATTTTGTAAGCGTTATGAAATTTCAGACAACTTCATCTTTATGAAGTAAACATCACTTCATAATTTTCATAATTTTCAGAATTCGATGTAATTAATAGAATTCTAGTTCTTCTCCAAAGATATGTTTAAAGATACATTTCAAAATTTCAAAAAGCAAAAAAATTTTTGACGATTAAATATAAAAGATAGAATTCCAAAATATATAAAGTGTCAACTTTCATTGTATGAAAATTAATCAACTTTTTTATTTTAGTTAGGCTCAATATCTAATAGGAGAAAAGCTAGAACTCAGTCAATCATACCGAAATTCTGAAAATAAAATGTTATTTTTGTAGAAGTAGTTATTATGTCTCGGAGAAAATGTTGCAACGTTAAATTTTCTCCACGTATTAGTCTTGAACTTAATTTATGCCAAATATAACGACCCACGATATAAATATATAAATATTGTTATTTATACAGATTAATATATGCTTGTAATATATATGTTACGGGCAATTTGATTAATCCGGTCATTATGCATAATGGCCGGGCATTATGCATAATGCCCGCTTCTTTCGGGACATTTGAATAATAAAAGCAAAAATGTTCAAATTAATCAAACTGACCGGTCATTATGCATAATGCCCACAGACAAGTGGGAAATGTGATTAACATATTAAAATATCTTTCTGAAAAGAATGGCAGTCTGTCTATAATTTCAACTTTCTTACTTACAATGAGTTCATGCACTAAAATATTTTATATTTTGTGTTTAAACATAATTTATAACAGACAAATTAATAAATTATTTGGTAAATGTGCAGAATAGTGGCCTTCTCACCGATTTCGTTGAACTTAGGCTTAATCGACGCGTTTTTGCACAAAACGACCGAATCTGGCAGAAAAAAGTGTCGCTCTGCCCCGCGAAGCGAGATGTAGGTTAGTGACGCGCTTTAAAACTATTTAACTGTTTAAAGCGCGTCACTAACAAGCCCCTTGCACAATAGGCGATAGCGATAGCGATAGCGACAGCGACAAGGTTGCCAATAAAGCTATACCTTGTTCGCAACTTTGTCGCTGTCGCTATCGCTATCGCTATCGCCTATTGTGTAAGAGGCTTAAGATTGCCGGAAAAATCAACTCAAATGAGATGATTTATCAAAATGACCATTTAGCATTGAGAAATATGCATAATGACCGGGCATTGGAAGGCATACATAACTAATATATACGTGTGTGTGCCCTGCTTTAAAGAAAATCACAACTTCTATAACTTTATATGCTTTACCAAAACACAACTCGGTTCGCGTGGAAAGTATATGCGTGAACTATTTCGGGACTACCGCACCTCCCCCGAAAGCACGGGGGGGGTGTGCGTGAACCTCGGTTCGCGTAGAAAGTATATGCGTGAACTATTTCGGGACTACCGCACCTCCCCCGAAAGCACGGGGGGGTGTGCGTAAACCTCGGTTCGCGTGAAAAGTGTATGCGTGAACTATTTCGGGACTACCGCACCTCCCCCGAAGCTATACCTTTGTTCGCAACTTTGTCGCTGTCGCTATCGCTATCGCCTATTGTGCAAGAGGCTTAAGATTGCCGAAAATCAACTCAAATGAGATGATTTATCAAAATGACCATTTAGCATTGGGAAATATGCATAATGACCGGGCAATTTGATTAATTCTTCTCTATTAATCATATTGGCCGAACAAATTGGGAATTATGCATAATGCCCGGCCATTATGCATAATGCCCAATTTATCAAATTGCCCGTAACATATACATGGAAAAAAAATGATGTATCAACAGCATCATTTTTTGCCAGCCATTCTATTAGCCATCTTATGCCGGGTACTCACTAAGACCGTGCAACGTGCAACGCAACGATTGCTGCAACTAGTGAGTACGTCTTATTTCGGAACACATTGTGAAAAAATTGTAGCAACCGTTGCGTTGCACGTTGCACGGTCCTATATAGTGAGTACCCGGCCTTAGGTTTTGCGGCGAAACGCAACAGGCAGAGTATACTAATGTCCAGCGGCCATAAGTCAACCGCGAATTTCTAACACACGTATTTGCGTTGAGAGTATACTAAGCTCATCTTAAATCGGAGATATAATCACGGAGGGAGTTTGTTATGCCGGATACTCATTAGAACCGTACAACGTGCAACGCAACGGTTGCTGCGTAAATACGTCTTATTCCGGAACAAACACATTGTAAAAAAATTGTAGCAACCGTTGCGTTGCACGTTGCTCCTAGTGAGTACCCGGCTTTATACGAGTAATATTGATATAAATCTCACAGCATCGATATATACGCGTATTAAAGATGCAATGATAAAATTATCGTTGCATTTTTAATAAGCAACGATAAGATTATTGTTAAACAATATCAATGAGTAAAACGCATAATTTAATGCATTAAGTACAAATAATCATGACGAATTAAAAAGTTAAAAGTTACGTGCAACGTGCGTCGGACCTACTACCGGTAATCACGCTGGCCACGGCGGCCTCGCTCCCGTCCACGTTGTTAACAGTGGCAAGGCTACTACCTTTTGTGAATCGTGGCAGAAAAGAGCGCGAAAAAAGTAGCGGATCCGTGTTAGGATCCGGCGATCTGAGTGGCTCGAAAACTGCGCTGGTGCGAGCACTGTCGTATTGTATCGACCGAGTTAGGCTGTCTTAGGTCTTTGATTCTCTGCTCAACATTTTTCTCTTGAGTTGAATCAATTAAAGGGTTGTTTCGGGGTTAAAAGGATGAGATCAAAAATCGAAATTATATCACTTTAAAAGCTCATAAATAGCTCCTAATTCTGCCGTAAAGATCAATTCAATATATATTTTTAAACGTTGACTCAGCCACTGCATAAAAAATATTAAATTCCTATTCAGTGTGACGAGCTTAAAAATTTTAATCTACGGGATATGAAAGCTCATAAATAGCTTGTAATTTTGCGCTATTTGTTTTTTAATATCTGCAAAGGAGGGCGCCAGCTCAACAGGGGTCTTCCCAGTATTTGGGGCGAACACGAAGCAGTTCAGATTTACTGTGCTTTCATCTGAATCTGACCGATCGAAACCGATCGCTTGCAATCATTACATTTTATTTTTCCTGTCGTTGACATAGCTCTAAAAATTCGCGAAAGGATATAATCCGACGGGTGTGAAGCTGGCACTCCTACTTTAAAATTCGATAGTTCTGATTAGAGTTTCAGCTTCTTTTCGAAGAGTATCTACACGATTTACGTTGAGAAGTTCTAATGCTTTTCGCTTGACTAGCGCTCAATTCCTGATATTACGAGATCGCAAGGTCACGCTATGCTACAGGTAATAAGGGAAATATACACGGAAAAAAATGTATCAACAGCATCATTTTTTATATCAACAGCATCAGTGTTATTGAGATAAAATTTATTGATGCAACACATCAATATTAATAAACAAAAAACATCAGATAAATTTTTTAATTATTTGATCCAATAATATCCAATTGAATTAACTACATATGCTCGTGGCAGCCCGTGACATCGACATTTAATTGAAGCAACTTCTTTTTTTCCGTGTACAGACTTGCGATTCTTTCCGGCAAATCGGTCACGAGGATCCCTGAGAGATACCTATACATCACACTGCGCATTGTGTTGCAATGTCAGAAGGTGCACGAGCTCGAGCGCGTACATTCCTTCGAGAGCAAACAAAGTGCAGCGATTAGGCGCTAACAATACTTGTATATGTAGGTATACCAGCCATTCTATTAGCCATCTTATGCCGGGTACTCACTAAGCCCGTGCAACGTGCAACGCAACGATTGCTGCAACTAGTGAATACGTCTTATTTCCGAACAAACACATTGTGAACAAATTGTAGCAACCGTTGCGTTGCACGTTGCACGGTCCTAGTGAGTATCCGGCTTTATACGAGTAATATTGATATAAATCTCACAGCATCGATATATATATATATACGCGTATTAAAGATGCAATGATAAGATTATCGTTGCATTTTTAATAGGCAACGATAAGATTATTGTTAAACAATATCAATGAGTAAAACGCATAATTTAATGCATTAAGTACAGATAATCATGACAAATTAAAAAGTTGAAGAAAGTTACGTGCAACGTGCGTCGGACCTACTACCGGTAATCACGCTGGCCACGGCGGCCTCGCTCCCGTCCACGTTGTTAACAGTGGCAAGGCTACTACCTTTTGTGAATCGGCAAAAAGGAGCGCGAAAAAAGTGGCGGATCCGTGTTAGGATCCGGCGATCCGAGTGGCTCGAAAACTGCGCTGGTGCGGGCACTGTCGTATTGTATCGAACGAGTTAGGCTGTCTTAGGCCTTTGATTCTCTGCACGAGTTTCTTTGAGCCTAGAGTTAGAGTCAATTGATCTGGTGATGCAAATATATAGCCTCTCCCAGTCAAGTCATGCGCCCACCTCCCAGTGGTCTCGCTGGAACGTTGCAATGGGGCTGTTCTGATTCAGTACGGCTCGGTCGCAAGATCTGATGTCGGCTGGTCGGCGCGCTCTGCAGTAACCAAGCGACATCAATGGCAATCTGAATGCGCCATTAAGAACCTGTAGTGATACGAGCCCAAGTACCGCTGTCCATAGTGAGTTGTGGGGCCAAGAAAGGGCACGGTTATCTGGGGAGCTCTCGGCTGCCAATCCGTTTGCTCTTCAACACGTAGTAAATATGAAAAAATCAAGAATGAATCTTCATGCCCGGGTTCTCGGATGGTCCGGTGCACGCACGATGCGAGAGTGGTGACTCGGTTAATACGGAGACCCAGTGAGTGCATAGCTGGTCCCTCGAGAGTAGGAGCCAGTTATCGGGTATAGAAACGACTACGCCTCTTGACGCACGGGACTCGTGCCGTGGTCCCCAGTAGCCTTCTTCTTCTTTGATTTTATGGCACCTAATCCCCCTCGGGATCACATAACGGCCAAGAACAAGTCGAAGATAATAAATACAGACTCGAAAGATTCAATCTAATCTCGGCACTGATTGCATTAGGTAGCAATCTTAAAAAATTATTCAGGACAAAACACGTCCGAATATGTCCACGGTCTCCACGAGATTTGCCCCCAGTAACCGTGTCAAATTAAAATAGAAACAAATAATAATAAGTTATTTCGTGAATGGATATCCATGTGTGTCAAACGTAGTGCACTGGCATTGCGTTTCAAGCATACCCGGCGCCGGGGCTCGACTCGCAGCGGTGGCGGGAATCGCGTCCGCTTCTCCCACGTTGCAAGGCCAGCCAACTTCGACACCCCGGCTAAAGTAAAAGATAATCGCATGCTTCAATTGGTCTGGTGACGCGAATATATAGCCTCTCCCAGTCAGGTCATGCGCCCACCTCCCAGTGGTCTTGCTGGAACGTTGCAATGGGGCTGTTCTGATTCAGTACGGCTCGATCACAAGATCTGATGTCGACTAGTCGGCGCGCTCTGCAGTAACCAAGCGACGTCAATTGCGATCTGAATGCACCACTAAAGTCCTGTAGTGATACGGGCCCAAGTACCGCTGTCCATGGCGAGTTGTGGGGCCAAGAAAGGGCACGGTTATCTAGAGAGCTCTCGGTTGTCAATCCGTTTGCTCTCCAACACGTAGTAATTATGAAAAAGTCAAGAATGAATCTTCATGCCCGGGTTCTCGGATGGTGCACGCACGATGCGAGAGTGGTGACTCGATTAGTACGGAGACACCCAGTGAGTGCATAGCTGGTCCCTTGAGAGTAGGAGCCAGTTATCGGGTATAGAAAAGATTACGCCTCTTGACGCACGAGACTCGTGCCGTGGCCCCCAGTATAGCCTTCTTCTTCTTCTTTGATTTGATGGCACCTAATCCTCCTCGGGATCACATAACGGCCAAGAACAAGTCGAAGATAATAAATACAGACTCGAAAGATTCAATCTAATCTCAGCGCTGATGGCATTAGCAATCTTCAAAAATTATTCAGGACAAAACACGTCCGAATATGTCCACGGTCTCCACGAGATTTGCCCCCAGTAGCCGTGTCAAATTAAAATAGAAATAAATAGTAATAAGTTATTTCGTGAATGGATATCCATGTGTGTCAAACGTAGTGCACTGGCATTGCGTTTCAAGCATACCCGGCGCCGGGGCTAGATTCGCAGCGGTGGCGGGAATCGCGTCCGCTTCTCCCACGTTGCAAGGCCGGCCAACTTCGACACCCCGACTAAAGTGATAGATAATCGCATGCTTCAATGAGCTTGAAACTCTTAAGGAGGGTCGTTCAGCGCCAACACGTGAGATTCGTGAGATAACTATAATATGTCCATAAACCTTTTATCCTTTCTGCCATAATTCACAAAAGGTAATAAGCGATTCACAAAGTGTAACAAATAATGTTCACATGATAATTTTAAATGCCATAATCTACTTTACACTAATCTACTTTAAAATAAATATTAACTCATTACGCGTCATTAATTCATTTGTCATAACTTTCTCTTTTCCCTCATGTGTAAAATATATATTCTTAAAATAGTTACTGTTGGTGACGTACAACAATTCTTTTGATATAACATACTGTTCTTCTCCATAAATTTCACTGATTTCTCATCCTTAGACTCAAATTCAACGGTCGAGTCTTCAAAATGTTTCACCCCTTTAAATATAATACTACTGTGGATGATTCTATATTCATACGTACAGTTTTATTTATTAGATCGTGAAAAATTTCGAACTTACAATCTATTATAAGCGTATCTGTATCATTTTACATGATACTGAAACATAGATGTCGAGATTCTAATTAACTGATATATCATCCAAAGTGGAATTTAATGATAAAGCTGATTCAGGGGGATACATCATAGTAGTGGTAGATAAACGTTAAATGTTTTACTAGTACATATATAAAATTCACTACACTTATTTGCGAACCAGTTTAACGCGTAACATTCATTTGAATCATATATTAATATGTTTCTGGAAACGATGGAGACTTTATCGTATCCATGATCTTAGAAAGTATAGTGTACAAATCGCAACAACTGACTTATTTTATACACATTTTACATTAGTGATATCTATATATTAACGATATTTAAATCCTGATAAAAATATGTACACGGAAAGAACGATTTTGCTGAAGTAGGTATCTAAAAACAAAACAAGTAACTTCCGTCGCCAGTATATAATTCAAAACAACAGTCGTTTTGGTTCGACCCAACTGGCTAAATTATTATTATATGTAAAAGTATTAATTTGGCCAGTTGGGTCGACTGTAGGTATCTAAAAATTTAGCTAGATACAGATCTGAAAATAATTTTGTTGCACCATCAAAATAATTATAGTAAGTCGCTGAAATATGATAATGCTAATGCTGTAAAAAATTTTGACATTTTAGCAATCAGTTTAGGTGTTCTACATAATTATTTTGATGATCCAACAAAATTACTTTCAGATTTGTATTCAGCTAAATTTTTAGACACTTCAGCAAAACCATTCTTTCCGTGTGCTGCATACAGTTTTTTAAATAAAAATATGAATTATATCGATTTCTTCCTTGGTATGCAGCATCGAGAATGCAGCAGCGCAGTGCTGCTTGTTAACCCTAGGTATACACAGTGAAAACTCCAAGATCCCAGCCCAACTTCCTTTTTTCGCGTTTCTGGACTTTTGTTCCCTATATTCTTTTCTTTTTACTCGCATATCTCGAAACTCTTAGGAGTGCGTTCCGTTTCACGCATGATGCGCATAATGCATCACTTATCCTTGTTTAACATTCGGTGAACGACAAGGATAAATGATGCATTATGCGCATCATGCGTGAAACGGAACGCATCGATTTAATTCTATTGACTTTTATACATTATGGGCCTATTCATTGATCGATTCTCAATCAATTAAAAAAATAAATAAATAAATAAATTGAATTCTTGCTGAAGTTACGATGACAAATGTGGATGGGATCTGCGAGACCTCACAGAATTATTAGAATAATTTAGATAAATGATATTATTGTAGATTTGTATTATAAGTTATCATTTGAGTTTTTGAAAACCACTTTTGCCATTGGTCATAAACTTGGGTCGGATTATATTCTTTCGAAAAAATAAAATGTAATGATCGCAAGCGATCAGTCAGATTTAGATAAAAGCACAGAAAATCTGAACTGCTTCGTGTTCGCCAAATACTGGGAAAACGAGAAGAGAAGACTGCGCAAGAAATCAAAACCAGCGCCGTAAAACGCGACGTCGTCTTCTCTCGAAAAAATATGCGGCGCGTCCCGTCAAAGCAACTTCGAATTTTTTCGACAAAACCGTCTCGTAGAATTTTATTTCGCGCTCGTCACAATCAAAATCATTCGATCGGAATAATCGTACTTTGCGCTTGTGAAAGTATATCGCGTTTGTGAAATTTACAAGTGCCGTGTGAGATCGACTATAGACTGTCGTGTTGGAGCAGTGGCGGAGCCAACCGACTGCGACGAAACAACGACTGGTGAGTAAATTTTTTTTATTATATTATATAATTAATTGTTTGCATATTTAATATTTTAATACCATTACATCATAATAATCGGAAATAATTGGTGAACAACTACAATTATTAAATAAATTATTTTATAAAATATTTTATTTGTGTTGCATCGTGTAAATCAAGTTATGTGTTATCTTTTGTTTATGCGGCCGCGAGCGGAGAGCGGAGCATAAAGGGAGTCGAGTCCGAACAGCGAGCGAATTACGACGTGCGTCTGTCGACGATGCGATTATCAATCTCTGCTGTACAACACATTATAATATTAAATATATTATTCAAATCCTACATTTTTGTAATTTATGTAAATAAAAGTGGTCAGTCACTTCCCTCCCCTCCTCATTACTCAGGACTACTAATTGTCAAAATACAAAATATATAGTATGTAAAAAATAGATCTGTAATTTTAAATTAAAGTCCATTAATGCTTTGCACATAATTATTGATACAATTATTATCCTAATTACGTATTAAAAGTAAATCATTAAATAAAAAACTAATAATATGTAAATAATTTAATTTAATACAAATTTCAAATAAAAAAATTTTGATAAACCGGAACCGAAAAAACTAATTTGCGCAATACCGCGATACTTTTGTTAGCTAGAAAACCGAAACAGAGAAACCGAAACCTTTATTAAACATTTTAATGTACCGAAACCGGAACCGAACCGATATTTTACTGGCTGCATGGATTGGTGAAAAATTTAAACCAAGAGCACTAAATATAAACAAAAAGGTATGTTTCCGAGCGTTTACTAACAATAGCTACACATAGTTGTCCAAAAAAGTTCGCGCACGAGAAGTTTAGGCGAATGTTACCGATTCAAAGCTACTGAATTTCGGCAGTTCTTATTTCACCTACAGTACTTTTTTCGGAAGTTATGAATGAAATATGTGAATGGCAACTACGTAAAATGGAATCACAGTAGTCTTTCCAATGTGTATTCCATATTACCAATTTTTAATTCTTTACCTAAAAAATTTAGACCACGTTTTTTCTAACAGTTTGATATCTCTAGGAAACTATATCTGCTTGTGCACTTAAACTGGAGCTAACGTATTACAAAAGGAATGTTAGACAGTATTTAAATATTAATTAAATATTACGTAAAACTGTTTAGAGAAATCTGTATTAGGTATTTCTTTTAAAATATATTTTTGATAAGTTTCAGCTGCAAGTTCCAAAAAAAATAACGAAAATGTCTTAAACAAGAAGAGGCACGAGAACTGCGCTTGTTTGTATATTTTTATGCGTTTAAGTTTAGGTAAAGGTAAAGGCAACCAAGCGGCCGGCCCCGACTCAAAGAATGCAAAGAATAATATTAACCGCATTTTAATCGAAATCGTCGAGATTATATCTTGATCGCGAATATCTGAATTTAAATAGCATAATGTACACGAAACAACCGAAATTAAAAAATCAAACGGAGGGTAAGGGGGTTGATGACGAGAAATGAAGCAAATTTGACGCGCAATGGACGCAATAGCTAAAAATCTCGGATATTTTCGGCCGCGTTCGGCCAATGTCGGACGTAAAATTTATACAAAGCTACAAACGCGACGAATATTAACCGGCGTTATGTATATTAAACCGAGAGAGCTGTCCGCGATTATTAATCCCGACTTTATTCGACGCCGCAGCGACATAATAATAAAAAAAGCTGTAATAACAATTCAATTTAATAAAAATTTCATTAAGAAAATTTTAATAAATCAGAACCAAAAAAACTAATTATTTGTGACACGTGGAAAAAAAACTTATTTATTTTTACGCGCACGGTTCAGGAAAAAATACTTTTATTAGCTACAAAACCGAAATCGAGAACGAAACCTTTATAAATAAGTATTTTAATGGACCGAAACCGGAACCGAACCGATATTTTCGTTCGGTCTAGGTCCTAGAAATATATAAAGAAGAGAAAGGGAGGGTGAGTGTTAATTTGTGAAGTCGCACAATGGCCAGGTGTTTCTTTTATGGGAATAGAAAATATGTAAAAATTTGGGTACGTTCCTTAAAAACGCCCTTTAAGGCCCCTTGGGGCAAATAAAGTACCGATTCTAAATATAAATCTAAATGTAAATAATTTAATTTAATACAAATTTCAAATAAAAAAATTTTTTTTAATCAATACCGAAAAGACTGTAATTTGCCCAATTCCGATACTTTTGTTAGCTAGAAAACCGAAACCTTTATTCAGTATTGAATGGCATCTATTCGTATATCATTGAGCATTACCCGTACTATAGAACCGCGGATAAAAAAAGCTGGCAATGTTCTGTACGGAACACATTGAGTCAAAAATTCATTAAAATAAAGAAAAAAAAGTTGGGGAAAGGTTTCTTCTGGAAAAGATACATTCAAACGATTTTTGAAAATGGAGGTGCCAACTTTACAGTGGCACACGCAGTATGCATATGTAAATAATTTAATTTAATAAAAATTTCAAGAAAATTTTAACAAAACGGAACCGGAAAAAAACTAAGTTGCGCATATATTATAATCTATTGCCTTGAAAAGGATATAGGCTCGGAAATGGATAGATTCTACTAGAGCCTAAAAAATATTTTTGTAATTTATGTAAATAAAAGTGGTCAGCCACTTCCCTCCCCTCCTCATCACTCAGGACTACTAATTGTCAAAATACAAAATATATGTGAAAAATAGATCTATAATTTTAAATTAAAGTCCATTAATGCTTTGCACATAATTATTGATACAATTATTATCATAATTACGTATTAAAAGTAAATCATTAAATAAAAAGCTGATGATATGTAAATAATTTAATACAAATTTCAAATAAAAAATTTTTAATAAACCGAAACCGAAAAAACTAATTTGCGCAATATCGATACTTGTGTTAGCTAGAAAACCGAAACAGAAACCGAAACCTTTATTAAGTATTTTAATGTACCGAAACCGAAATCGAACCGATATTTTCATCCGGTCCGGGTTTCTGTTTGAAAGTGTTGAGAACAATTTTATAATCGCACAACGACGCGTGTAGATGAATCATGCGCTCGTCGCGTCTCAGAAACACCTGATTAAAATAAAGCAATAAAGAGCGAGCGATCGATGCTTGCTTCGTTGTCACCATTAAGTTATAACATATAAATCCGCGACTCAGTCATTCGATCGGACGAAAATCCCTGTCGTCGATCCGGAATTTTATGCGACACCCGAGAGCTCGCTACGTGACGCTATTTTTTTCCCGCCGCGTTATACGCGGATATGATTGGGTTTTTGCGTATAAGCTTTGCGTAAGTTATTTCGTGCAGGGAGTCACAAATGTTAAATGCAATATTCCAATTTGGTATCATTAATGCTAAAAAAAAGACACATATAATGGAGAGCATTGCAGAGAGTCACTGCAAGTACTGAAAATCAGAACGCAGCCATGCAGAGTAAAAGTAAGTCATGAAAGAGCCCATGCACAAAGATTGTCGTAAACGGTTATGACAATCCTTGTGCTTTAGCCCAAAGGCTATTGTACAATAAGCTGCGATAATTTCGTCAAGCTGCGATAATTTCAACTTCATAAAATGTCGAGAAATGTAATCAGTGTGAAAAATGTCTGCTGGACCGTCGGTCACCCGCAGTATCGGCGCGTCGAACGCTACAAGAAGCCGCACGAAATCCCAAATACGAAAACCGTCGCATGAACGGACAATCGAAAACCCCAAGCTGCGAATCAAATACAAAATCAAAGCCTCCACCCCTCTCAGAAGGCGCCAACCAAAAAGTAAGGTGGCGCCCAGAACCGCACGCACCAAGGGCACAGAAGAAACCAAAAACTACCCGTCGCCACCTCTCACTCCCACCTCGTGCAGGGAGTCACAAATGCCAAATGCAACACTCCAATCCGGTATCACCAATGCCAAAAAGGAAAAAACATATAATGGAGAGCACTAATACAGAAACGCCCTCAAAAATAAGAATTGGGGATGTCGAAATTTCGCCAGGAGAGACCCTTCTCCGGACCAGGTCAACGACCCGCCGCCAGACGAACTCACGATACTCTGCGAAGTCAAAGTCACACTGAACAATGCAACATCCAAGACACCACGTCGACACGAAGCACCGGAATGTAAACCCGCTGATGTCCCTAAACGGTCCTTTAAAAATTCGAAATTTTCCGACGTGACGACCTCCGTTGATGGAAGGGAGACTCAGGCGCACAAGCGCACTCCCGCCGAACAAAACCGCGCCTTCCCGGCAATGCTCGAGACAAACATGACGGAAAAACGAACAAGACACGTAAACATAAAAGACATGAATCACGAAACTATAGTGCTATAGAACCGCGGATAAAAAAAGCTGGCAATGTTCTGTACGGAACACATTGAGTCAAAAATTCATTTAAAGAATTATTCATTCATTCAAATAAAGAAAAAAAGCTGGGGAAAGGTTTCTTCTGGAAAAGATACATCCAGACGATTTTTGAAAATGCGGTGCCAACTTTACAGTGGCACACGCAGCATGCATATGTAAATAATTTAATTTAATAAAAATTTCAAGAAAATTTTAACAAAACGGAACCGGAAAAAACTAAGTTGCGCATATATTATAATCTATTGCCTTGAAAAGAATAGGCTCGGAAATGAATAGATTCTAGAGCCTAATAGAAAATATTTTTGTAATTTATGTAAATGAAAGTGGTCAGCGACTTCCCTCCCCTCCTCATTTCTCAGGACTACTAATTGTCAAAATACAAAACATATATGTGAAAAATAGATCTATAATTTTAAATTAAAGTCCATTAATGCTTTGCACATAATTAATGATACAATTATTATCCTAATTACGTATTAAAAGTAAATCATTAAATAAAAAACTGATAATATGTAAATAATTTAATTTAATACAAATTTCAAATAAAAAATTTTGATAAACCGGAACCGAAAAAACTAATTTGCGCAATACCGATACTTTTGTTAGCTAGAAAACCGAAACAGAGAAACCGAAACCTTTATTAAATATTTTTATGTACCGAAACCGGAACCGAACCGATATTTTACTGGCTGCATGGATTGGTGAAAAATTTAAACCAAGAGCACTAAATATAAACAAAAAGGTATATTTCCGAGCGTTTACTAACAATAGCTACACATAGTTGTCCAAAAAAGTTCGCGCACGAGAAGTTTAGGCGAATGTTACCGATTCAAAGCTACTGAATTTCGGCAGTTCTTATTTCACCTACAGTACTTTTTTCGGAAGTTATGAATGAAATATGTGAATGGCAACTACGTAAAATGGAATCACAGTAGTCTTTCCAATGTGTATTCCATATTACCAATTTTTAATTCTTTACCTAAAAAATTTAGACCACGTTTTTTCTAACAGTTTGATATCTCTAGGAAACTATATCTGCTTGTGCACTTAAACTGGAGCTAACGTATTACAAAAGGAATGTTAGACAGTATTTAAATATTAATTAAATATTACGTAAAAATGTTTAGAGAAATCTGTATTAGGTATTTCTTTTAAAATATATTTTTGATAAGTTTCAGCTGCAAGTTCCAAAAAAAATAACGAAAATGTCTTAAACAAGAAGAGGCACGAGAACTGCGCTTGTTTGTATATTTTTATGCGTTTAAATTTAGGTAAAGGTAAAGGCAACCAAGCGGCCGGCCCCGACTCAAAGAATGCAAAGAATATATTAACCGCATTTTAATCGAAATCGTCGAGATTATATCTTGATCGCGAATATCTGAATTTAAATAGCATAATGTACACGAAACAACCGAAATTAAAAAATCAAACGGAGGGTAAGGGGGTTGATGACGAGAAATGAAGCGCATTTGACGCGCAATGGACGCAATAGCTAAAAATCTCGGATATTTTCGGCCGCGTTCGGCCAATGTCGGACGTAAAATTTATACAAAGCTACAAACGCGACGAATATTAACCGGCGTTATGTATATTAAACCGAGAGAGCTGTCCGCGATTATTAATCCCGACTTTATTCGACGCCGCAGCGACATAATAATAAAAAAAGCTGTAATAATCGTAGCAATGGACCGGATAACTAATGTTGGGACAAATAGATATCCAGTTCGAATTCTACAAATCTAAAGACGGCGTCGACTATAAATTCACGATAGCCCCGAGGTAAGACCGGCAAGACCTTGATCTTTGTCGGACCGGTAGGTATGGTCGTTGTATTCTTTGCTTTGCTATCAATTCAAAAAATAAAAAAGAAAAAAAGACATATATATATATATATATATATATATATATATATATGTAACCGAAATTAAAAAATCAAACGATGAATAAATCAATAGGTAAATAAATCAATGTTGGAAAAAAAATTAGTACAATCCGAATCGCGAACCGCGAACCACGAACCGAACCGCGAAATAAATCGCAAACATTATTTGATCTTACCCAATCTCACCTCAGATATCAAGTGATCATTATAAAAAAAGTCACTCACCGACCGATGCGCAACGGACGGAGTTGGTCAGCCACGAAGCTCCGATGATTCTGTAACACAAAAATGAAAGATTCATATTAAATAGACGCTCAAAATAATCAATGTTTCAAAAAATAATTTTTAAACGTCACGTCTACGTCGTCTTTTAATTAGATTTACTAATATATAATTTACTTATTTCCTGAGAAAAACCTTTATGAGAATATAAACTTTTATAAAATTTTAGATAAACGTTCGGTTTCTCAAATTATTTCTTGCTTATCCGAGATAAATCGACGCGAATAAATAGAAAAGAACAATTAATTTAAAAAATGAGAAATAACACTTACCCCAAGGTTGCTCCGTCGGGGCCCGATGCCTTTGCCAGGCCTCCTCCTCCTCTCCACGATTCGCCAGGTCGGCCAGGTCCTTCTCCGTTGCAGCGTTAATCCGTACTCCGTTGGCCGGTTGGCGCACTCCGCACTCACTCACGAACGTTCACGAAAATCGATGATAAGATCGCGTAGCTTATGATCGCGCGATATTTTCGACACTTTGCACGACACTCCCGGCATTAATCTCGCGACGTACTTAATTACACGGCAACGGAAAAATTACGGCGGAGAAGCTACGAACGAAACTATACGATCTGCTCGACGCCGTGCCGCGATGTCCCGCAGGGAGACGACAATATGACGGAGAGAATTTCGTAAATCGCACGGTTAACTTGACTCGCGGACTCGCCAACAGCAACCGCGACTCGCGACTTTCACGAAAATCGACGATAAGATCGCGTCGCTTATGATCGCGCGATTATTTTCACACTTTGCACGACACTCCCGGCATTAATCTCGCGGGCGTACTGTTACACGGCAACGGAAAAATTACGGCGGAGCAGCTACGAACGAAACTATACGATCTGCTCGACGCCGTGCCGCGATGTCCCGCAGGGAGACGACAATATGACGGAGAGAATTTCGTAAATCGCACGGTTAACTTGACTCGCGGACTCGCCACAGCAACCGCGACTCGCGACTTTCACGAAAATCGACGATAAGATCGCGTCGCTTATGATCGCGCGATCTCCGCGATATTTTCCAACACTTTGCACGACACTCCCGGCATTAATCTCGCGGCGCGTACTTGGTTACACGGCAACGGAAAAATTACGGCGGAGCAGCTACGAACGAAACTATACGATCTGCTCGACGCCGTGCCGCGATGTCCCGCAGGGAGACGACAATATGGCGGAGAGAATTTCGTAAATCGCACGGTTAACTTCACTCGCGGACTCGCCAACAGCAACCATGGCGTCGCGTCACTACTCACTCGCGACTTTCACGATTACACGGCGACGGAAAAATTACGGCGAAGAAGCTGTACGATCCGCTCGACGCCGCCGCCGCACCCGTGCCGCGATCCGCGATGTCCCGCAGGTAGACGAACATGGCGGAATTTCGTAAATCGCACGGCCAACTTCACTCGCCAAAAGCAACCGTGGCGTCGCGTCCACTCACTCACGACATTCATGAAAATCGACCGATATCGTCGCTTATGATCGCGCGATCTCCGCGATGTTTTCCAACACTTCGCACGACATTCCCGGCATTAATCTCGCGACGCGGCACGTACCTACTTAGTTACACGGCAACGGAAAAATTACGACTAATTACGACGAAGAAGCCGCGCTCTGCACTGATGCATGGAGCGCGGGAGACGCGGGACGCGGGCGCCGCGCCGCGGTGAACGGCTTCTCGTCAACGCGATTGGTAGGGACAAAGTGGGGGCTACAAGTGTCTAGGCACGGTGCGCGCACGGTATGCGTGACGTCAGCACGCCTCGAACCGCTCCTCTACCCCCACTACTCGTGTTTACCGCGGCGCGCACGACCGCGCTTTAACGTCGCCGGCCGCCGGCCGCCGCTCTCACATCACAATATTTACAATCAGACCGCATCGCGGAATAATAATAGATAATACACAAATGAATCGCGCCCGCCGGGTCCCGGCGCGGCGGTTTAGATTACGAAAAACTGATGTATCGAATTTAATACATGTGCTTCGCGAAATTTATATAGATACCGAGGTACGTCGCATTCGATAATATATTCGATAGTATAATATTGATTATACATAAATGCGGAAAGTCATGTACTATTAATTGTACACGAATCATTGTTAATCATGGTTGCGGTTCTATTTACACAATTCGTTTAATGAATAAATTTAAAAATATATATATTTCGATTAATGGACAACGCCTTGCATTTCATTATCTCATCTGATAAATAATTTATTCTATTAAATCTAAGAAGCATGCAGTTACCTTATTATTTACTTTATCAACAATTTAATAAACATATTATTATGTAGAATTTTACGCGTTGTCTTAATTGATTTCTTTCCTAATTAGTTCAATATTTCCTATTATTTGAAAAATTATTTCTGTTCAGAAATTAAACATAGATATAAAATTTATTTTATTTCTGATCTCATACAATTTACAACTACAATAAAGTACGTATTTTTTTCAATGCTTTGATTTTTAAAATAAAATATATTATTATACGATTATATAGGTATCTTTTCATACAATGTTTGTGAATCTTACCAGGGAAGTAATTATTACATTAATAGGTTGAAATTGTAAAAAAAAATTACATAAATTTATAACGTTATAAAGAAGTAAATAATTGTGCTTAAAAATAAGTATTATTTATATTTGACAAGTATTATTTTTATATTTGATAATTAAATTTTAACAGCGTTTAATTTAACTGCATATTTTGGACATATGAAAACTTAAAAAATATATAAAACTTTGAAGCGTTGGTGTTACACGATGGCGCCCAACATTAGTTCAAAAAGGCAATCAATTGTATATTTGTGATAGCTTAAAATTATTCACTAGATATTTCCTCTAAAAATAGATTGGGATAGAATCTCAGAGCTTCTATCGAATCGTCCCTGCAGGCTTTGCCGTGCTTCTCCGTGACTAGCAATCGTTCGCGTGCTAATAATACCGATATACCCTCTGATTGTGCAAGATCTTCGGCCGTCATAGGTCCTTTTTCTTTCAACTAAAAATTTTGTGGGAGATACAGTGAAGAAGTTAAATAATTTTGGCTAAATTTATCGTGTTATTCAATGCTTACCAATTCCGTTATACGATCTATAACAGCATTATCGTCGTGAGAACGAATTTGAAGTACCATAACACCGCTATCAAAACTTCTCAACACAATTGGTAAACCTAAGGGCGCCAATTGTCTGCTGGCGTGTAATAAATCCTCAGGAGATAAAAGTTCCAAACCTCTCGCTCTATTCACACGACAGTAAACGTCTGTGAGTGTCATCATGCCGCCGACTTCCTGAAACCGGATATATAACATTTCTTTAATCGTTCTTTACATTCAATGAGCGATATATCCTGCAAACCTTTATCGGCTCTTCCAAGATACATGCAAGCTGTTTCGCTAATTGTTCCAAGTACTCGTTGCTACTCTTGTACGCATCTCTCGTTACTGGATCGTCGATACCTAAGCTCATTAAGTAAGCCTTAAATCTGACAGTTTCATCCTCCGTTATATCTCCTTGTCTTGCCTGCAATGATCCTGCATTATGAACCTCAACCTGTCAGCTTTACAAAGGAATTATTGAAAATCACCCTTATTTTAGCCGAAATGGTCTTTGAGATGGCCACCATATCTTTAGCCATATCCATAAGCTTCGTAAGATCTTGAAATGCCAATGATATACTTTCGTCAGTTTCTTTCTGCTTCTCTTGTAGACTTCTTTCAATACCTATAATACCCGTTCGGGTTTTTATGCGAGGTGGCAGTTTTGTGTTTTCTTGATTATCACGTACATTGGGGACGATTAATCCAGGAGCAGGAGCAAACTCCCACATTTGTCTCATAATGGTATCGGACAATTGCGTTATAAAATTTGGATCGAGACCTTCTTTGAACGACAATTTAACATAATTGTACAAGCTATTATCCGTTGGACCAGGCATCTTATCTACAAACATACAAATGTTCCATTTAACTAAATAACTTGAAAATAATTCCCATATATATCTATATATACTCGTTAGGCCTTAATTAAATCTTACCAACTGCAGGTTCAGACAGATGTAGCACAATCTTCTTACTACGTCCGAAGGAAAACGGACCAGGATTTTCCTCTTCGAAGAAAACGATATGTCTAAGTGACAATGACAAGCAGGTATTACCTCGTGGTATATCGCCAGGCCTGCCCCAGAGTATTCTGTGACTGGTTAGGATTAATTCACCATTTTCGAAATTTGTCTATCGAAATAAGAAATTATTTTAATATTAATATATCTACTTAGGTATAAAATTAAAACGATTAATTATAAGATCTAAACATCTAGCACACACTTTTCTCCGAGCCACTGGGCAAAATTCTGTTCCTTTCAGCCGCAAGTAGTATTATTACCTTTGTGTCACCGTCGTAGAGGCGCACGACCATATCACGTCTCACATAAACCTCGTTTGGCATAAACCGAGAATCAGCGTATTCGAACCTGTTCATCGTGGCGACTGGCGAACTGTCTGTCAACTGTCAGATCCAAGTGTCAAAGCGAAAAATCATATTTACCTCATGTGATTGCCGTAAACTAAAGATTGATTTAGATGGGCTGCCGGCTCGCGCGCGCAACGCGAATCGGCGAATACTCCGCGGTTCCCTATTGGCGGTACTGCTCGCCGCTCGGTACGCGTTGATCGACCATCGGTTAATTAAATATTATATTCAAGTATTTGTTGATTCAAAAATTTGCAACAACCAATCTCATTTTTCTTCAATAAATGTGTGAAATAAAAAAATATACAGAAATATATGTACATAAAAATTTGCGATCTACCGTTCGAACGTAAATCCATGGACAAATTCCGCTTAATATCGGTGCGTTCCAAATACTTTTATCCACAATTGTCCACAATCCGCTTATCCACTGCGATGCCGACTGACGGCAGAACGGCGAAAAAAAAACCACCCTGGCCGCTCGAGGCTCGACTGCTCGAGTAGCGGCGGTGCTGGGCGCCTGGGCCGCCCGGGCGATGCGCTCTCATCTTCGTTTTGTGTAATCGTTGGATGTTTCGGCCCGTATTCTCGCCGTATAGCGAGTAGCGAGCTCAACAAACCCTCAATGTGGCGTTTGAGTTTGGCAGGTTATGGATTGAGGTTTCGGGGTGTGGCATCGTTATTCGGCGGGTCCGCGTCCGCGGGACGTTGCGAAACGCGGCAGTAGCGACCTAGCCTAGCGAGTACCGACGTGATCGTTGAGTGAGACGCGCGCGAGTGTTCGTGCAAGTGTTCGTGCACGCGAAATTTCTTCGCTCGTGTATCTTTTTTTTTTCCCTTTTTCTTTTTCTTTCATTCTTTCCTAACGCAAATGCGCGAGAGCTCGGCGTTGCTTCCGTAATTCCGTAATTTTACGGCAACTTGACGTTTTCACGCATTACTTGATAGAGCGTAGGAAAAATCCGTGGAACAATCGCGGGAGCTATACGTGACGTGACGATGTACGGAACATTTTCAAATCGATCCCCGCGTTGACGCGTGTCCGTGTGTACATCGCCTCCACGTTTGACACAAGGTAGACCAAGTCAAGTCGCTAAGCCGCACGACGAGGCAGGCGGCAGGCCACGGTCCATGAAATCACGTGTAACAAACGCGACGTGGGATGTTGAGCGCAACCACCCCCACTCAGCCCCACGAATACACCGAGATGTCTCGGTTAGCCGACTACTTTGTAGTGGTCGGCTACGATCACGAGAAAGAAAGTAAGTCATTGTCAAAGATTGCGCTTGACCAAGATTCACCATTTTTCTCTTTAGTATTATTTCAGTTTAATTTAATTTTCTACGTTAAACTAAATGATGATTAGATGTCCAGGTATTGAAAATTGAACAAAGTGTACAATTGAAAATGACAGATATAACTGGTTTAACATTCTGCAATTACATGTAGCAAATTCTCAGTGGCAAATGCTCCACTAACTTGCTATTGCATTAACTATGCGCATCAACAAATATATAATATATATGTGCATCTGTTTTACATATGTGCATGTTTTTGTGATTGTAGGGGGTGGTGTGAGTAGTGGAGTAATATTACAACGATTCCCAGAGAAAGATTGGCCAGATACACCTTTCATCGAAGGAATAGAATGGGTAAAACTCTTTCTTTTTTGGAAGACGGATTTGTTATGTCGCCATGTTATTTACATTGTGTGTCCTACCTTATAGTTTTGTCAACCGCAAGGATGGGCCTTGTCGACGGAAAGGCAAGAGCCACGCTTCTTTGTTTCAATATTGACGGATATCGATGCAAATCGACATTACTGCGCTTGCATGTGCTTCAATGAAACGGTATCGATCGTGCCAAGCAAACCTGTGGACGAGGAAGAAGATCCCGTAGATGGAGATAGTCGGCCCTTGGTCAGGGCGATACCCGCCATTGCGCATCATAGCATTATGTACGCACCCAAATGTCTGGTGCTGGTTTCCAGACTCGATTACATAGAAACATTTAGAGTATGTGAATATTTAATTAAACATTTAATATAATTAAATCGTCAACTACGTGTTTTCCTGGTAGTTTATTATTAATGATTTATTATTCTTGCAGAATTGTCTTGGTATTATATACACGGTGTACGTGGAAAATCTTGGTATACCGTTAGAGACGTTAGTTGGAAACATATTAGGATGTATTCAAGTACCTCCCGCTGGTGGGCCACAGGTACGATTCAGCATCGGAGCAGGGGATCGTCAGGCACTTCAACCACCAATTAGTCCTTCTCTTCCCATAACTCATACTAGTGTAAATTTATTATTTCAGCAACTAGGTAAGAACGTAATTATGATAAAACATGAAATTTGCAATGATTTATACACACAACAACTCAATATATATTCAATTATATTACTAACCGATAAATAATTTTATTTCTAGGTATTCGCAATGTGTTAGTATTATTTTGCGCAGTCATGACAGAACACAAGATACTTTTCCATTCTGCCAGTTATTCTCGACTGACTGAAGGGTGTCGTGCCCTAACTGCGTTGATGTATCCATTCAGATATTCGCATGTTTACATTCCTCTTTTGCCAGCGGCTTTAGTCGAAATTCTCAGTACTCCAACACCATTTATTATGGGGGTACACAGTTCGTTGAAATACGAAGTTGCGGAACTTGTAAGGAAAACTTTTATGTAACTTTGAGAAACCATTTATTCTAATTTAAACTCTCGTTTGCTATTTATAATCGTCCTATTTACAGATGGATGTAATAGTTGCCGATCTGGACGGAGGTTCCTTAACAGTTCCGGATGGTGTCTCGCTTGCTTTACTACCGGAGCCGTTGCTCTCGCAAACGCAGGATGCGTTATCTCTGGTGTTGCAGCCAGAATTGGCGTGCGCGGATTACGCGTTTCCTCCGCTCGCAACGAGAGCTCCGCATTCTCCCATGCTCGACAAGGAACTCAGAGCAGTGTTTATGAGAACCTTTGCTCAATTGTTGCAAGGATACCGAAGCTGCTTGACGTTGATACGAATACATCCGAAAGCTGTTATCACTTTTCACAAAGCCGCATTTTTGGGAGAGAGGGGTTTAACGGACTGCGATTTCACCACGAGAGTTTTGGATTGCATGTTTTTTACATCTTTTATCGCAGAAAGAGGTCCGCCCTGGAGACCTTGCGACGTGTGGGACGAATTGTACAGTAATTTGAGCGATCAGCTGAAGCAGGAAGCGCAGGATCATCGAGTTATACTGACGCACATCCAAGAACTAGCGCAACAGTTATATCTGAACGAAAACCCGAATCCTCAACCATACGTGCAGAAGATCCTGAAGCCACCCGAGGGTGCGTTTGCGAGGATTCATCAGCCTCTCTTGCCACGTATCAATCCGGAGCAGGTTCAAGCGATCATCGACGAGGGTCTTGCGAAGAATAATCTCAAAGTCAGATTGTCGTCCTTGAGGCCGATTCAACCTCGCATCGTTCCTATGGGTCCGCACATTTCATTTGTTCATGACACTAGGCACCTGGTTAGCAACTCCGCTCGTAGACTAGAAGTATTACGCAATTGTATCAACTGTATATTCGAGAATAAGATCTCGGACGCTCGCAAGACGTTTCCAGCTGTCTTGCGAGCTTTGAAGAGTAAAGCGGCTCGGTTAGCGCTCTGCATGGAGTTGTCGCAACATGTAGTCGGGAACAAGGCTATGCTAGAGCATCAACAATTCGATCTAGTGGTGCGTCTGATGAATTGCGCGCTGCAAGACGACTCGTCGATGGATGAACACGGAGTCGCCGCTGCACTGCTGCCGCTCGCCACCGCGTTTTGTAGAAAGTTGTGCACCGGCGTAATTCAATTCGCGTACACCTGCATCCAGGAGCATCCGGTATGGCAGAATCAACAATTTTGGGAAGACGCCTTCTATTTAGACGTTCAGAAAGACATCAAACGCCTGTATCTGCCGGGTGACAATTCGCCACCCAGACTTATGAACGATGGTATTCTGAGTCCTATCAGTCCGCGGGATGGGAAAGAATTTCCGTACCGCGATCGATATTCCATCTATCAGGCTCAGGAACCGTCGGCGCTGGAAATAGCCGCGGATCAGATGCGGATCTGGCTGTCCATCGATCCCGAGAAACAGAAAGAGCTGGTTAATAGCGAGGAGAGCACCATGTACAGCCAGGCCATTCATTATGCCAATCGAATGGTCTATCTACTAGTACCGTTAGACATCGGCTCAAAGACGCATCGTCAAGATCACATCTATGACGACGAACGCGCCAGTAACAGCATCACGAATAGCGTGGCAAGCGACAGCGGCGACGCTGAATCTGGATTCGAGGAGACTGACCCGGGGGAGACCGGCAGTGCCGTCATTCGGATGGTCTCGCGATTCGTCGATCGCGTGTGTACCGAGGGCGGCGTCAGCGCCGAGCACGTGCGTTGCCTGCATCAAATGGTCCCGGGTGTGGTTCACATGCACATCGAGACGCTCGAGGCAGTCCACAGGGAAAGCAAGAGACTGCCACCGATACAAAAGCCGAAGATTTTGACGCCAAACATGCTGCCTGGCGAGGAGGTGATAATGGACGGCTTGCGCGTTTACCTGCTGCCGGACGGCAGGGAGGAAAGTTCCTCAGGATTGCCCAAGATACCGCCTCTCTTGCCAGCCGAGGGTGCAATCTTCCTCACGAACTACAGGATAGTGTTCAAGGGTATACCTTGCGATCCGTTCGCCTGCGAGCAATTGGTCGTTCGTGCTTTCCCCGTGACGTCTTTGACTAAGGAAAAGCGCGTCGCTGTGCAACATCTGGCGCATTTGGATCAATGCCTTCAAGAGGGTCTACAATTACGTTCTTGCACGTTCCAATTGATAAAATTGGCCTTCGACGAGGAAGTTACGCCCGAGAATATCGACACTCTGAGGAAATTGGTGCACAAAGCTAGATATCCGCCGCACATCTTCCATCATTTCGCCTTCAACGGTCAGGTCTTGGTCACGCAAACGGCACATCACAAGGGCAAGGAGAAAAACGCTACTCTAAAGGGTTTCGCGAAAAAAACGCTGTTGAAGACCGCGCGAAAGGCCGGTTTTAAACCGAAACAATCGTCCAAACGGCAAAAGTACGTGCTACCGAATATGAATCTCATCAACAGCAACAACAAGTACATGACGTCGCCTGGCCGAATGAGTCTACCGATGACCGATAGCAATGATCTTAGCCACGACGACGATCTCAGCGTGGACGATTTCGAGATACCCGGGGTGGTGACGCAACCGCCGACCGATGCCAAGACCCTCGAACGTTTGTCCGAGCGTAGCTACGTCCGGGACTGGTACCGACTGGGCCTATATTCGAACGGACCGCACAACAATCGTCGCAACGAACCCTTCCGACTGACCTCGGTGAACTGCGCTTACATGATTTGCCGCAGCTACCCTGCGCTTCTGATCGTGCCCACTTCTGTGTCGGACGAGAGCATTCGACGATTCTGCAGACTTCATCGTCACAGTAGAATGCCAGTTGTCACCTGGAGACATCCGCGAACAAAGGCGTTGCTAATTAGAGGCGCCGGTTATCACGGGAAAGGTGTAATGGGCATGCTGAAGGCCCATCCGACCTCCGGCAGTAATCTAAAAACCACGTCCTCGGAGACTACCTCCTCTCTGGAGCAAGAGAAATATATGATGGCACTCGTTGCCGCGACCCCGCTCTCCGTACTGCGTCAAGGTTCCGCTTGGGGTATGTCCGACAGCTCTCTAAGTATAGACTCGTTATTACTGGCGGCGGAAGATCGTAACGCCACGCCTGAACAATCGCGTCGCAATCCGTTCAACAAACCCCTCGGCACTCTCAGTTCGTCGGGCGGCAAAGGTCCCAAGAATTTCGGTCGATGGGGTTCTTTGAAAGACAAAAGACACAATTCGCAGGCTTCCTTAACTTCCGTTCATCACCAGCGCGGAACCGTCAGACATTCCGCGGATTCCGACAGCGGCACGGAATGCGTTCACACGTTTCAACGCGCCGCTCTCTACATTCTGGGTGAGAAGGCACACATGAAAGGCGTCAAGGCAGAATCCACTCCCAAGACGGACTTTATTCCGGTAGAATATTACGACGTGAGGCACACGAAGGCTGCATTTAAGAAGCTGATGCGAGCGTGCGTGCCCAGCTCACCGAACGTCGAACCCGATCAAAGTTTCTACAGACTCATCGAGAGCTCGGAGTGGTTGCAGCAACTGCAGAGCCTGATGCAGCTAGCGGGGGCAGTCATAGACCTCATGGATATGCAGGGCTCGTCGGTGGCGGTTTGCCTGGAAGATGGTTGGGACACTACGACCACCGTTTGTTCCGTAGCGCAGGTGTGTCTCGATCCGCATTACCGAACGATCGACGGCTTCAGAACCTTGATCGAAAAGGAGTGGCTTGGATTCGGGCACAGATTCGGCCACAGGAGCAACCTCGCCGCGAATTCGCAAACGACAAACTTCACACCTACGTTTCTACAGTTCCTCGACATAGTGCATCAAATACAGAAACAATTTCCTCTGGCCTTCGAGTTCAATGAGTACTATTTGAAGTTCTTAGCTTATCACTCGGTGTCCTGCCGCTTTCGTACATTTCTATTGGACTGCGAGTTTGATAGAGTCGAGTGCGGCATTACCGCTATAGAGGATAAAAGAGGTTCCTTGACGAGTCATCACAAGGGCGTGGACACCGGTAGCGACGACGAAACGATCTATCCTGGTGGTAGACTAGCGGGAACGAACAAACAAACACTTGGCTGTAATCTTGGACAAAGTATATTCGATTACATAGAGAAACAACACGCGAGATGTCCGTTGTTCTACAATTTTATGTACACCCCGAACACGGAGAATCCTGTTTTGCGACCAGTCTCGCATCTGCCGAGCTTGGACATCTGGCAGTTTTACCTGGAAGAAGAACTGGCACACGGTCCAGCGTATGATCTTGAAGTGCTGCAGCAAGATTCCCAGCAGGAGGAAGAGGCCGAAGCTGCGGATGGCGTGGTTAAGAGCAATCGTAAAGTGGTTACTCAGGGGTAATTATTTAAATGCTACATTCAACGCTCGCGTGAAGAAATCGCTCGCGAAATTACAGATTACCATCTTTTCCAGATACGACGGAGTCAGCACAATGGTGCCCGACCAGTTTTCGCATCTTTTAGAAGAAATTCACAAGTTGGAAACCGAATTGGGACATTTACCGCAAAAGTGGAAAGTCCTCTGGGATAAACTCGAGTTGCCGAACACTGACTCCCTTGCTGTAAGTCGCAACAGAATATTCATGCAGTTCTTTATACCAAGTTATTCTTGCGAGTATCATCGCAAGAAAAACTCAAAATATATTTGACACTGTATATACTGTTGTGTAATTTATTTTTGAATTATATTTTTTTTCTTATCTACGATGTGTCAAAGATTAAGTCATGAGACTTCGTCACAGTCCGAATATATTTCGGCATAATTTTAACTATTATAAAACCATATAATCGTTATCGATTTTCTTTTTTTCTAGCGGCACGCATCATTCAGCACGGCACTCGTACGGTATCACGGTCGATTGATTCATAAACGTTCTACTTTAGAACTGTTATTGCGTGGCAAACTTGCCGGTGGAAATACTACCGGAAACGAAGGTTCTGTTTATGCGCATCCACACAGGTATCATCATATCATCAATGTCAATCTGTAGAATCTGCTTAGATTCGTTGATTACGTATACCATGAATGCAAACATTTGCTAAAGGTTCGAACGACTGGATTCCGCGACGCCGACTCACTGCGACGCGTGTTCCGGCGTGTTATGGGGTCCTGTGAAGGCTGGATTGAGATGCATCGATTGCGGTCATGTGTGTCACGACAAATGCGCGGATGCTGTGCCAAAGAATTGCACAAAATATAAAGCTGTGACGGATAATCTCCAGACTCACACACTTACGAGAAGTGGCGGCGATAACGGAAGCGTAAACTCAAGTATGCGCTCATTTCATTAATCTAAATGGCTAATTAAGCATTTCTCACAAAAACTACTCTTTCTAGTTGTGCCACAACTATTCTCTTCAATCTACTTTCACTACTATGTACCTACTATTATGATCTTTTTCTTATTAGGTGTGACAACTATACAAACATCTTCCCAGCAATATTATGAACAATTCTCGAGTAATGTGGCGGAAAATAGAACGCACGAGGGCTATCTTTATAAACGAGGAGCTCTATTAAAGGGCTGGAAACAAAGATGGTTCGTACTAGATTCTATAAAACATCAACTGAGATATTACGACGCAGTGGAAGACTCGCATTGTAAAGGATATATAGGTATGTAATCGAACTAGAAAAATATAGGTAATATAACATAAAGTTTAAAAGAACAAAGTGTAAATTACAAAATCACATATTATAGATTTAGCTGAGGTGGTATCTGTCACTCCAGCTGCGCCCATGCCAGGACCACCAAAGAAAACAGATGATAAATCCTTCTTCGATGTAAGTACATATTCTACTTTGATGGAAAAATACACGCGATTTAAATACAATAAAAAATTTTATAAAAAATGTATTAACACTTTTCAAGATCAATCATTTCAAGTAAATTAAAAAAATATAAAACATGAACTTTTATACTAGTAATTTTTATAGATTCATAGCTTCTTTTCAATTTTGCGAATCGATTTATTTTTATACAATATTGTTGAAATGTAATTTTTGCAAGCATGATAAAATTATTTTTTTTTTTACAGCTTCGTACGAACAGACGAACATACAACTTTTGCGCTGCTGATGCAGCCACAGCACAAGAATGGATCGAAAAGGTTCAAGCGTGCTTACAATAGTGTCACAACGCTTGATTATAGTACTAATTTCAAATTCTGGATGTGACTGATATATAGAGAAGAAAAAACACAGATTTTAATTTTGTTACATAATCTTGTATAGTCTAATTGTATGCATCATAGACTGCAGTAATCTTGCTTTAAGTATTTTAAAACGCAAACTCTCGTTGGACTGAAAAATAGTATCATAAATTAAATGTGATACATCCATATCCTCAATATAGGATTAGTATGTGAATATAATGTACATTTTTTTTGTGATTATATCGTTATATTAAATTTATATTCATCGAGCTGGAAGATGAGAGATCGCTATATAATGCGTCGCGCCTAAAAATCCTTTTTATTTTGTTTAATATATTTTCTAATGTTAAATTATGATGAATTATAAAAAACGAATATAGCTCATACATAATAAATTGTGCACTGAAATTGTCTATTGAAATGTATACAGCATGTCTCAAGATCACCACAGTTTTTGATATCTGTGTGAATTTTTTAGCAAATTGGGATCAATTTTTCCTTAATAACGAACTATAAATTGATTATAAATTTAACTTAAAATAAACGATTGCTAATCGCAACTATCTTTTAGCAGCACAAATAAATTGGACCCTATTCTTCAAGTAAATTTTTTTCTCAGCGAAATTTTAATTTGGATTGTGTTATATTACTACTAAAATGGCTAATATTTTAACCAAG
This sequence comes from Temnothorax longispinosus, assembly GCF_030848805.1. NCBI lineage: Eukaryota > Metazoa > Arthropoda > Insecta > Hymenoptera > Formicidae > Temnothorax > Temnothorax longispinosus. The sequence goes on from NC_092358.1 coordinate 28,330,427, forward strand.
AAAAGACAAATTCAAAATTTTTTCTAAATTGTAAAAAGATCGCTTTCTCTCTTACAAAATTGGTTAACTTGGGATATTCTGTGTATATGAATAAATATACATACATATATATATATATATAACTATTATCTAAATATTATTGTAATTAATATTATTACTTGATAAGTTGCGAACTTGTTTGTTAAAAGTGTTAAGTTCAAAGCTTGTGAGAAAGACAATTTCTATCTCTAAATATGTTAAGAATATTTGATTAATACTCCTGCCATGCTGACAGTAAAGTTAAATTAAGAATACATTTGTAGCACTTTTTATCATAGTTTGATTTGAAAAGTTTCGTAATTTGAAAACAAAAAGCGATACTATTTATATATATTTATCGATATATACATTTTCGAGATTTTACACCATTTCATATCATACATTACTCGCTAAAATCTTCTTCGTCACTGAAATAGTTATTCTTTTTATAACGTTTCCTCGGTGCAGTCAAAGTTTCTTTTCTATCATATTCATCTGCTTCTCTACGTTCCATTTCAGACCGTTTTTGCTGAAATATAAAGTAACATGAGTAAAGATGTGCATTTTTTTGCTCCATAAAATTTTAACTTATTCATTCGTCTCATTTCACGTTTCAATTAAAAATTATGATTATACCTCGAGTGCAATAACGGCACTTAACGTTTCTGGTTCCTCTTCCGTATCATCATCGACGTTATAGACGTCGTCGATGTTGCGTTTTGGTTTTCTTGTCGCTTCATCGCTATCGCTATCATAATAACTTGTGTCGTACTTTTCTTGTTTCACATTTTTCTTACGTATCCTGACTCTTTTCGCTGGCGGTTCCCTAGGACCTAATGAGTTATTGGTGCAGCAATACGATAAATGTCCTTCCTGCCCACATTCATAGCACTGCGACTTGTCGGGATAATCTCTACGACGTATAAATTCAGTGCTGCGACCATTGTCGACTGCTATTGAACTTTTCAGAGTGCGACCAAGTACCTAACAGTAAAAAAATAAAGGGAAGAGGCTGTTAACAACATATAGATAATCTCTATTGATGCTATTTAAAACTGTGATTTTAGCCTTTATCTCCTCTTTTTAAAATTAAGAAAAGGCAAAAAGCATAATTTCAATTAATTTCTTATTAGGACTCTAAATGAGAATTCTGCAAATTAAACGTTTCATGTGGGAATTTGTTTAATTTTCTATTTTACGAATATAAAATAAAATTTTACTGATATTTTAAAGCTATACTGATAATGATATTCCTTTTTAATAAGTTTTAAAATTATATGGTCGCGCAGAAACGGCATATCCATGTGCAATCGAACTAATGCTCGAATGACTACGCAACGTGATTATTTGAATGACGTGCGGCATCAAACAATTAGAGAAATAAATAAATAGTATAAATTGAAATTTACCTCCGTATTATTAAGAGCTTTCGCACAAGACACGGCATCTTCCGTTTTAAGAAATAGCACGAAAGCAACGCCGCGACTACGTCGCGTTACCTTGTCTTTCAATATTGTTACTCTGTAAATAAACGACATAAATATTTTGCACGATATACATATATGGAGACTCGACGTTTGACAGCAAAATGCTTATAAGTAACTCACTTGACAATTTTCCCGTAACTTTCCAATAGCTGATGTACATCATTGTTGGTTAAGGAGAACGGTAAATTCGACACGTAAACAGTCGATTTACTTGGAGCGATACGACCGTTCATATCTTCATAAATTTATTTTATAAAAATTATATATATATGACAAAGTCTACAGTTGGCTTCACATGTCTTTTTTTTTTGTTACTTTAATCTTTGAGCTTTCAAATATCTCATCGAGAAGCATTTCACGGATACACCATAGAGACAAAAGTAACTGCTTCCAATTTAGGTTAGGATAAAGATGAAGTAAAAAAAGTTCTAGCTGCTATTGCTGAACTGTCTGCACTAGTTCACCAATAGAAAACAGACTTTATTTTGTATTTGTGATCTAAGTTTATATATATATATATATATATATATATATATATATATATATATATAAATATATATATTATGTATATATAATAGTATATATAATGTATATATATTATATATTGTGATGTAAGGTTTTTTCTATAATATTATATATATATATATATATATTGTATTTATTTTTCTATATTTTTCCATATAATTGTGCACAATCAAAAATGTAAAACAAAATGCGCTCATATTCTGATTTTTATTCTCATTATAGCCTTTGCCTCCTGTAGAAATTATAGTTTATAGTTTATTATCGATTGCAGTATAAAAGATTACAGGCGATAAGTATTTGGAAGGAACATCCGTTTGCAAGAATCCTTTTAAACGTGATAATATATTTTCATTCTGCGGAATAGTATTTAAAAAACTACGTGATTGGTCACCAATATACTTTGGCATATCTAATTTTTATATTCTCACGAAATAAATCTATAAATCTTAATTTATATTTTATTAATATAAGCTACATATGCATACGTATCTGAAAAAAACTTTCCAAATTGAAACATTACAGATTCTTATCCCAGACTCTTAAAGGTGCTACCGCTGTAAACAATCTCGATCGAGATTATTAGAGATTTTACGCTTCTGTTGTAAAATACATATTTTAGCTTATGTTCAAATTTGCTTTTCAACAAAATAATCAATGTGTGTCGGTGCACAACGATAAAATTCACATGTACAAGCTCATAAGATGTCTTCAATAATACCGCTCCTTCCTAAACAGCTAAATATAGCAATTTGATTAAATTTTGTGGGCTTACTGCTAAATATATTGTGTGGCAAAGTCGGTATGGCTGCATTGCGCTCGTTTGCATCACCGTCCGCTATCAACACAAACGTTACACAGAGTATAAGATAAAATAAGATATATAAAATGAAAATTTCCATTAAAGAGTGTTGCTTTAAAAATTAAACTATAGCCATGGTGAAAGTTAATAACATATTACAGAAGCAAATAAAAAATACAATATTACAGTATTCATGATTCTGTTAGCCCTTCGCTATCTTCGTCCCATTCAGCAGTGAAACTCTGCACTTTCTTATGTTGTTTATCGGTAGTCTCTTCCATGTCTTCCTCTACCATGTCGCCCTCGACGTGCTCTTCCTCAATGATCATAACAGATTCTTGTTGCCCGTCCATACTATTGCTCTGTTCGCTGCATTGTTCCTCGTCGTACTCTACTATCTCCGTTTGTTCTTCGACATATTGTATCACTTCTTCCACCTGATTATCAGCGCACTCCTCCAACATCTCTTGAGGCACCTCCTGCGCCTCCTCTTCCTCCATAACTTCCTCCATAACTTCTTCCTCGACCTCCTCGACCTCCTCAACCTCCTCGACTACCTCCTCTACTATCTCTTCGGTTTCCTGTGCAACCTCGCCGGGCTGATACTCCTCATAGGATCGATGATCGGCCTCCTCAGCACCATGAATGTACACGATCATACCGTCGTCCGTGCCCTGCATCACTATTTGCTCATTATCGGCGATATCCAACTGTTGCGGCTGTTGATGATGATTGTTCTCGGCATGCTGATAACTTTCATCATTGTTAACTAACATGATCATGTGCTGGCTCTCCAATTCGTGCTCACTATAATTGATGTTATGTGCCATATCATCCAACATCTCTGGCACAATGAATTGCTCCTCATTCGTAACTTTCACCATCTCTATGGTTTCTTCTTCCTGTGTTTCCGGAGTAGTCTCAGCATCTCCGACACCGAGGGAAGCGGCTATACCGCTGGCGACATGACTGAGAGCCTCCGCTTCGGATGACGGTTCTAACGGAATAGTCGACGCGGACGGAGGAGGCTCGGTGGTGTCTCTCTGTAATTCTTTATGCGCACAGTCCAGATGTACTTGTAAATTTGTCACGCGCACAAACACCTTGCCACAGTATGGACAACGATGGCCCTTGGTCTCTTTACCATCCGCCATACCTACATGTCCGCTATTCAATTCGTGAGTGGTGAGTTCGGTGATACTCTTGAACGACTGATTGCATTGGTTGCACTGAATATCTTCCGAAGGTAGGGAGTGATGTCGGTTAGGAGGCCGATGATTATGATTTATTTGGTGACGCACCAGCAGAGTTTCCGACAAGGCAACGTACGAACAGGACTGACATTTCGGAAAGCACATGCTCTTCGGCGGCGGCACGTTGTGCTTGGTATAAAGATGATACATCAAAATGTTACGCTTAGTTGCCTTATAGCCGCAATGCTCGCAAACCCTCGGATCAAACTTCTCCTCGTGCACATCTTGCATATGTCTTCTATACATGTAATAATTGGTATATTCCTCGTCCAAATCACACTTGTTGCATTTCCAGGGACCTGTCTCGCCGTCGATACTGCCGTTACACTTGGAATCGTTTTCATCATTATTGCTGGCCAACAGATGGTCCGATTTTAAAACCACGTAAGATACTTTTGTTTTGCTAGCAATATTACTGTCGGAGGATTTTGCTTCTTTCTGCATGATCTTCAAGCGAATATTTTTATTGTTCTTTACTAAATGGGGATATTTTTTTAACACTTCTCTGATGATCTTTGCGTGATTGTTGATAGAATCATCGGTACTTGGGCGATTCGTCTTAGGCTTTTCCACATTTTCTTTTTCCTCCAGATCAAAACGTACTCGTTTAGACGGACCGTCTTGAGATCTCTGGTAATTCTTCGATATACTCCAATCATCGTCCGAATTTGTGTCTCTCAAGTTCTTTTCGCTCTCCTGATTTTCCTCTTCCTCATCTTCGGTTGTATCATTTTTACTATCTCTGTCGGGCGAATGCTTACGAGAGGAATTTCCTTTTTTATCTATGTCGGATGCTTGAACAATAGGCTTTGTATTGTACGTAATGTCATCGAATGAAGAAAATACTCCCAGAGCAATATCATCTGCTTCCGGAAGATCGAATCTGGATGGGCCAGGTGTCGTTTCCTGTTTATGTATCGAAGATGCACTGTGGAATGTTCGTACTTCATAATTCATCGCTGGCATGGGTGGAGATTCGTCTAGCTTTCTCTTCCATATGGGAAGTCTTAAAAGATAGAGATTATTAAAATTTTATCGTTTTATAAGACTGTTTGGAGCATTACATTATGGAATACGTACTTTCTACCTGGCAATGGTTGCCCAGATAAAATCGGTGAGGTCGAACTGGTGGAGCTGACAATCGCTTTTGTAGTTGGAGTTGGAGGTTTCGAGACGGCTATCACTGGACGCGTAGGTGTTTTTGCCATATCATCTTGCATTTTGCTCGTGTTAAATTGAGCGTCGAGCAACTTTGTTAGGACCGTCATGTTCATTTTTTGCGCTGTACGATACAAAGCATGTTGCTCCGACGTCCAATATTCCAATTGTCCAGTGTACATAAAACTGTATATAAATGTGCAATTAATTAAATATAAACGACAAAAGTGTTCCAGCATGAATATTAAAGCGTGGAGGCGAATATAAGTGTGGAGGTGAGATTAATTTTTAGTTGGAGTATGGGTTCGAGAGTTCTGACCCTCGTCCCGTGTATGCCTTGGTTTTATAAGAGGATGATTGGAACATGAAAAGAGTATGAGGTGAATGAAAACCCATTTTAAATATATTAAAGCAATAAATATTAAAACGTACCTTATAATAGACTTAACACACTCGTAAGGCATATCTGAAGGCATAATTATTACACCATTAAAATTTTCATCCTTCTCTTTTTGCTGTTCTTCGAGTTGCATAAAATAGTCTGTACATGTTGTCACCACAAGTCGATGAGCCTGAAAAGAAATTTCTTTTAATAATATTATTGATAATTTTAAAAATATGTTTAGAAATATTTTCCGATATTATTGCTTCATACTAATAACGTAAGCATCACATTATTTATACCTGTACAGTAATATCACTTGTAGGAAATTTAATTTTGAGATCGAGAAATTGTTCCTCCGAGTAAAGAGTCTGAAGTCGTTGAAGAAAGAACGATCCCCAATTATCCACCTTTACTTGCTTCAAGCCACGCGCAGGGGGTGACTTCTCTTGAATCACTCCTGACTCCATTATCAAGTATTTGACAAAAGTATCGATATCTGGGTCAATATATTATATACTGAAAATAAATATTATTTCTATGACAAATATTATAAATAGAAAGTTATATATGTATATAATTAAAAGTCAAGCTCGTGTGTGTCAAATAATAAATAGGTTGCCGGCCAATAACGAGCAATATGTATAAATGTATATATGTATAAACGGTCCAAATTTTTCTACTTTTCAGAATATAGAACACCATATGACAATCAACAGAAAAATTGGATTTTAATGAAAAATATTCAATTTCAAAGATTTAATAGGTAACGAATATTATTCATTCTTTAATTTGCATTCTACTGTTTATAGGTACAAGGTATTATAAAACGAACAAATACAGTCTAGAATAAAGTTTTGTATCTTATTTTTTTCTACTTTAATGTAAGATTCTGGGATCAAAGTTGACATTTACAATCATAGTTATGTAATATAATAATTGTAATCTATTGTGCAAATATTACGCAGCAGTAAAAAAAAAATAAAATAAGCTAATTTCATAAAGAACATACTGCCGCTGCAATCTTCATAAAGCCTCCTTTCCTATCTATACTACTTATTTCTCTAATACATTTCCCAAAATAATTTTTCTTCGCTCGAATACAATGCTAAATCCCTCTCTTTCCAGTTTCGCGCAAATCACAGAAGAGCTTTAAAAGTTTTATTAACAGCATTAATTTTTATTAACGCAATGGTGCAGCGGACTAATCCTCGAAAGTAAGAGAGTGCCATACATGCGTGAGACTTGTAACGTAATTTCAACGTATTTGACACGATGCTTCACCTATCGCGCTTCTTATCGGAAGAATCGTAGAAAAAAACATCTTGCTACGTCTTTTACCTAAAAGAACGCCAACGCGAGTTCGGGGAGGTATTGCTTCTCATAAGTGGGGAAGATGAGAGGAGGCAGGCAGATAAGATCGCGGGACGCGGAGCTGTGCTAGAAACGGGACGAGTTACAAATCTCTGGGACGACGACGACGAGGACGTTACGCACGAGACAACAGCCAGATTTTCTAACAGCCCGGGCCCCGGGGCCCCGGAGCAAGACGCTAGTTCGCGACGTTCGCGTACGGCCACGTACGGCGTACGATATACGCGTCCGTCGGCTGTCCGCGAGCTCTGCCCAGCCGCCCCAAGCCGCCCGTGATCCACGATGACGGATGAAGAATCCAGTGGGCTGTGGCTGGCCCGCCCCGGCCGTACCCGTGCGCCCGTGCCCCGTACGCGGGAATCGAAAATGCCCTATTGCACTTATAATTCACATACCTATTCAGCAGGATCTCAATATTTCCCGTTCAGCACCATCTCTTACGAATTTTCTCAGTATACAATCAACCGCAAGCATCCCACTATGTATCGTGACTCACAGATGGAGCTATACGCGTTCGATCCGGAACCCGAGAGCCGAGAGCTCAGTCCGATCAAGTCCGAGTCGCGCCGAAGCGACCGGATGTGACGTCAGTCAGTTCCGGCGTAGCGTCAGCGTCGTCACTAGCGTCGTTCACTTGTATTGTATGTCATGTGAATTCATGAAAATTGGACTTGCTTACTGCAATTAATGCTAGGTCTACAATGCGAGTCGTAAAGTCGTGGAGTCGTAAAAATTGACCAATCACAATCGAATTTGAAGAGAATAATCGACTGTGATTGGTCAATTCTTACGACTCACGACTTTACGACTCGCATTGGGCGCGTTCAGCAGATCAAACCGCTGAGTAGCAGTCGAACGTGATTGGCTCTTACTTTTAGAACCAACCAATCAACGCAAGGTGTTGATAAGACGAACTCAACAGTTGTGTCTGCTGAACGCGGCCATTGTAGACCTAGCATAACTATCCCCCTAGCACAACCACGATAAACAGTTCTGATTCGTCTATCGTGGATTTTATCCAAATAGAATAAAGCAATCTAAAAATCATTTAAATGGCATATTTTAAAGTAAGAAAATGTCCTTAAGTTACTTATTATTAGTCCTTTTCGCGAACGAGTACTTTTGGACAATTTTGCGTAACCTCTAAATTAAAATTCTAAATGTCATTCACACACACACACACATACACGCACACAAGCATGTCGCGTCTCATGCGATTATTTTTATATTTTGTTCAATAAAAAGAATAAAATTGTTTCACCAGTGACACCAGTCACCAGGATTCCTTCCTTTAAGGAGAGTGGATACGTCTTTATGATCGTATTGATCGTTCATCATAATGGTCGCGTTCAGCAGACCAAACCGCTCAGTAGCAGTCGAACGTGATTGGCTCTTACTTTTAGAACCAACCAATCAACGTAGAGTGTTGATAAGACGAACTCAACAGTTGTGTCTGCTGAACGCGGCCAATCATATACTTAAAATGGCCGTACAAGCGTGCAAGGCCAACAATTGAAAGAAAGATTGCGGACATTTATGATAATATTGATAATGTAAGGGACGAATGTTTTTCAAGCCCTTAGCCGGCTTAGCCCTTACCAGGTTACCAGTTATCCAGGTCGCATCACGCGTGGAGTGATGCGAGTGCGGTTCTAGCTTCTAGCTCCAAAACTCCAAACGTTGTCGATCGTCGTCGAGCCCCGAGGGCGAGAGGAGATTGAGGAGAACTGACAAGTGACAACTGACAAGATGAACGCGACGACGACGGAGGGTAGAAGAATACAGGATCTTCCACCAAAAGGCGGCTATGGCCCCATCCAAACGGAAAGAGTGAAATTGCGTACCATTCTTGGCGGTAAAGATTTCATTAGCTGGTTGGAAAGGTTAAGGAGGCACGTCGTCAAATTATGTAATAACGTTGTCATGAAATTTTACAGCTAAGAGCACGCTCGGGCTTCTGGTGGGCACCACGATCGTCGGATTCTATGCCTATTATCTCAATTATAAGTACATCAGGCGACAGCAGATCGAGATGAGAAGCGCACGCTTGGCGATATTTCCAGCATTATTGGCGGAACGAGATAGAGCGTAAGAATGCTGAATGCCGAATGTCTCACGAACGTATCTTTAACTTAAAATTGTGTCAACTTTGGGTGCCTGAGCCTGACAATCTTAAACATTTACAATTAAACGTTTACAATGCCTACAATTGCTCTTTTTTTTTTGTTTTTCTTCGCGCAGCGTCTTGAAACAAATGAGACGTAATCGAGATGTAGAAGCAGAATTGATGAAGAACGTCGAAGGATGGGAAGTCGGAACGTACTTTGGGGAACCTATATTCTTCCTGGACGATGAAAATCAGTGGAGAGAACCGTTGTTCTGTGAACATTTTGTGCACGCTGACTACAGTCACGTTAAAGCACGGGCCGAGCGTCATGCATGGATGTAGGACGTCGTAGGAGTATCGTGTTATCAGTACTTGGCATTCAGATGTTAGCCAGCTACGGATCGTAATACGACAACCTGAAAAAGTAGTCTTAATAATAATAATTATAATTATTGCAAGTCATAATTATTATCAATAACATTTTGAAACTATAGGTTATAATAAAATTGTTACGTAACATTTCCATTTGTCAATATTCTTTCATCTCTTTTCTCTTTACATTTTTTTGCGATAAATTTCACCTAAGGACAACAAGTACGTTCAATGATAATAATCTGGTATAAAAGTTTTCTCTTTTTTAAATGTAGCAAATATGAAATGGAACATTATAAGATAATAGAAATGCCTATTTCACACGTATTTTATTTTAAAAAATTAAGCGAATAAATATATAGATACGATACACATCTCGAGTTTCTCTTTTTTATTTGTTATATCGGTCTACATTTGTTTGTTCACATCACAGACACACGTCGAGATGGGTCTAGCATTGACATTTTTCATTTTTATCCATCAATCTCGAAGAGGAGAAAAATGTAGGTTTATCCAAGATATATAGAAAAATAAATGGCATTCCAGATCTATCTCTTAACGGTTACGTGAAATCTATTTAAGTTTTCTTTCCCGACCTACTGAAAAAAGCAAGGAAATTCGTGTAATTTCTTTGTAAAACGAGCTTTCTAAAAATATAAATGTAAGTTCTCCATCAAAGAAGTCTAACAAGGCCGGTATTCGTAATTCTTATATTTAAGACCGTCTTAAGTACAATCTTAAGACGTCATGAACCAATCACAGAGCCGTATTAGCATCTTAAGACATTACTTAAGACGGTCTTGAAATAAGAACCGACTTATGAATACCGGCCTAAAGTTCAAGTTTCTCTGCGAACCGTTATAGGCTTTCTGTAAATACGATAAGCGATAAATGTTCAGTTGTGCCATTACTAGCGCACGCTTCCTAGGCTTTCTGTAAATGCAAATGAAGTGAAATCGATTAAATCAGCTGTTATTATTGCCGCGTTTCAAGATTATGCAACTTGGACTTGAATAGAATTTATTTTGGCTCTTGTCAACAATATTTAAGTTTTTTTGTCAAGATATTGCGATAAAAATCGATTCCAAATCCTCGTTAGAAATCTATTTTTAAAATCACCCTCGAGACGCGAGAGTCTGGTTGATCGAGCAAAACATCTTTCTTAGTTCCTTTGTAAAAATATACGTATGTATGTACGTAAATGATATAAAGCGCATAATAATCTCCCGATGGAAACGCGACCTATAAACAGTATAAACAATCATCGCGCGCAAGTCGCGAGGCGCGATAAACCGAACACACTATTAATTCGCGCTTAAATCGATCGAGGAGCGATTCAAATTCCCCCGTCCGTCCCCGTGCTCTCGCGAGCGAAAGTGTCAATGGCCGATGGCCAATGGGCGATCGACGATCGGCTCGCGCTCGCGGCAATCGCCAATTGGCGACGCTCTGGCGCCCACGTGGACGCGGCAACGGCAACGGTGGTTGCCGAATCAACCGAATGCCGCGTATAGACGCGCGAGTGCCGCGAGTCGGTCATGTCCTAAAAGTGTCACGTGCTCGCGGCGCCGTTCTCGATTTTTCCTCGGCGAGGCGAGGGCGAGTGGGATATACCTACTGTGAGAACTGGGACAATGCGATTTCTAAAAACGCGGCAACGCGCTCGCGCTCGGCCGGGCTGAGCCCGAGTGGCTGCTGTACGCGCTACGCGCGCGGCGTCGGTCGGGGCATTCGGAGCTCCGCGTTGCCGTTCCGTCGCCCGTCACCCGTCACCCGTCACCGGCGGTGAAACAAGTGTCTGTGTACAAGATGGCGGCGCCCGGAGTGTTCACTGTCGCGAAGATCGCCAGGAAGCAGCAGCGCGTGTTAGTGTCAGTGATGTCAGCGATGCCGCAGCGACGAGTGTCAGTGTGAAGTGACCGGACACGGGACTGACGGGTGGCTGCGGAGTGTGCAGGCTGGGGCTGCGTGCGCGCTAGCTACCGCAACGACGACCCGACCCGAGCCGATCCGGCCGACCGACCGACCGACCGGTGCGGTGCGGACGGCACGACACGACGCGATACGGCGGAGTCGCAGAGTACGGGACGGTGTAGGGTGTAGCGCGGCGCGGCGTGGCGCGGCGCGGAGCGGTGCGGTGCAGGGTAGCGCGCTGCCTAGCCTATCCCGATTCCCGGGTAGAGCGGTATCGCAGCGAGCCGAGCATCACGGCGGCGGCAGCAGTAGCAGCGGCAGCGACGGCAGCAGCGGCGGCGGCGGTGGAGGCGTCTCGAAGGATGCGGCCCGAGGAACGGAAGAGGCAACGGCAGCGACTCGTGCTCGTGGAGTAGCCTTGGCCAGCGGTGGTTGGTCAGGCAGGTAGACCGTAGACGAGCAGGACCGAGGTGTGGGACTGTGGGCGCCTGGTCGGTGTCGGTGGGAGAGCGGCGACGCAACGCGACGCGACCGCGACGGCCAGTTCGTCGTTCGTCCCGTCCCGGGCAGCTTCACGACCGCGCAGGCTACGTCCGCTACGTCCGTCGCAGACATCGCAGTTCTCGTTTCTCGTCCGTCCGGCTGGGTGTACGGAGATAGCGTTCAACCGACAACGTTGTCGCGCGTCGCTCCCCCGGCTCCCCGTAGTCTCGCCATCGACGCCGACTGACGCCGACGGCGACGCTGCTACGGCTACGGGGGCAAGCGAGAGAGGGACAGAGTGCGAGAGGGAGAGAGAGAGAGAGAGAGAGAAAAGCAGTGAGAGTGAGCGAGAGAGAGAGAGAGAGCGCGAGGGACGCGGAGCTTTCTCGAGAGAGAGAGAAAGAGAGAGAGACTGGCGACATAACGATGGCGACGATATCGATGACTACGACGACGACGATGACAACGTCGACGTCGACGTCGACGGCAACAGCGATGGCGAACGAGCCAAAGAAATCTTATGACGAGCTGTGTCGCCTGTGCGCCTCCTACGACGCCGTTAGGATGCACATATTCGGCCAGGAAGGCAAGAATCGCCAGCTCGTCGACAAGATCCAGACGTGCTTGCCGTTCAAGGTAAGTCTACTAACTACTAAAGTCTCCTTTTCTTTTGAGTCTTTGTTCGGACATTCTTTGCCGTGCCGAGATGTTATCCTGTTCCTCGTGGGACTCGATTTCGATCTGTTTCTCTCTGTCTATCTCCTGTCTCTTTCTTTCCTCCGTCTCATTTTATCATCCGCAGCGTCTCTCATTTTTCCTTCCTTTCTCAATTTCGTTTACTTTTCTGCGTCACCTCCCTCGGTACTTCGCGGCCCTGCACGATTCGTCCTCGATCTTATTCTCCCGATAAGAGACGGACAGAGGCAAGGAAAGAGCGAGAGAGCGAGAGAGGGAGAGAGACAGAGAGAAGAGCCGATTCACGGACGACTCGTTCGATGTCGACGGGGCGTTACTGGGTGAAGGTTTTCTTCCCGCCGTCGCGTCGTCACCATCGGCCATCACGCTCGTTCGCTCGCTCGCTCGTTCACCGAGCGACGCAGAGCGGCGTCCAGGCGTCCTCGGTGACGAATTCCACCCGGTGGCCATCGCTTATCGAGGACGTTGCGACCGGCGACGGCGAGGTCGGCCTGATGCGAGGAGAGACGCTTCGTCGCGCGACGCACTGGCGACATTTTGTTTGCCGTTACGGCACGCGTTTCACGCTCCTCCACGTTGATCGTCGTCGTCGTCGTCGTCGTCGTCGCCATCATCGACGAGTCGAGTCGCTTCATCGATGCGGAACGACAAACCGCGTTCCGAGATATTTCGAATTTCCTCCTCTACGTCAATATTTTTACCGTCACGTGCATCATCCCCCAATCGCAGCACCGGTTTATCGTCGTTTTGTTAATTCTGCCCGTCTTCCGTGCACGTTGGGGTTTACCGGATCCCACGCGTTATAGACTTCAATTGTACACGTGAGCACGTGGCATTTAAATTTTAAGCTAAAAGATAGAAAAAAATGCCTTGTACGAAACGCATCATCTTTCCTAAGATGCACTTGTATTTTTTTTTTTTTTTTTTTTTTTTTTTTTTTCAATAAAAATATACAAGTATGATATAAAAGTATTATCAACTTATATCTCGTAAAATTCAAAAAAATATGCTTTCGGAATATATCCAAGATGATAATGTATATATAAATGTAAAAGCAGCTTACGATAGTTGTATTAAAACATACTAAAAATACATGAAATTTTATTTTATTTTTATTAAGATGGTTGTATTAAAACGTACTAAAAATACATGAAATTTTATTTTATTTTTATTAAGCTAGTTAAAGCTGCTTTTGATTAAAGAATTTTTGAAATAGGTGGCTACTATCTGTAATAAGGGGGGGGAGTCAGGATATCTTATAAAAATTAATAATTAATAATGATATAAATAATAATCAAAGGGATATGCTTAAAATTTCAATAAAACTTATATAATCGTAGCTCATTCTTTGAGGCTGTTTTTACTATGCAATGATTTACCTAATACCTTCTACAGTTTTCAATGTATATATCTGGAGAAAAATTTACAAGATAAATTTACATCTAAAAAATATTCCTGATGGATATCTAGATAACTTGAAAACTTGAAATATATTTTATATAATTATAAATTGTTACCAAAATCGTCCGTTCAATATCTAATTTAATTGTCCCTTTTCCTGTTATCAATTTAATTTATATATATATTTCCAATAGAATATTTACAGATATTCTTTAGCAAGAGACAAAATTAAGAATTAGATTTATCAAGACATTACACTAATGTAGTAAAACTTAATACATTTTTAATGAAAACGTCGAAACTACTGTTTCAGATAATTGAAGACGATTGTTTGCCAAAAGTCCTGTGTTATCGATGTATGTACAACTTGGAAAATTTTTATGACTTTCGGACTGCATGTGTTAACGCAGCTGCTTGGTTGGAAAGAAATAGGCCGAAGGAAGGCGTAAGTATCTGAATCCAAAATGTTGAACCATTTGCTGTTTGTAAATTTCTATATTTTATTTAAAGAATTAGTTGAGCCAAATTGAAACGTACTCTTGCAATGTGCGTTACCAATCAATTATTGAAATTAATTGGCTTCGTATTCTACAATTTTCTCTGGTTTGAATATTTAATATTATATTAAACATATCATATTTTATTTAAAAAGGGTATATTTTTTAGTACATTGTATAATTTAACAGTTACTTTTTGTATAATGTCTTAATAAAAAACCTATGTTTAATATTTTTTTAAATACATTGTAACAGAAGAAAAAACTTGTTGGGATTGTAGTTATTAAAATTCCATAATAACATTATCAATATTATACGTTGCAGATTTATACGTTTATAAAAAATACTGATTCATTGCACGTTATATCATAGGCGAGTGACGATGGCGCAAATGACAGCGCACACGTCGGCGAGGTGCACGCGGAGCTTCTTAAAGGGAAGGAAAATATGCCAGTACTTATTCCGGAGGCACCAGTGGTCAATCCTAATGCGGCATTAGGTACACCACCGAGATTAAATTCGGATGGTGAAGCGGATCCCGAGATCGAAGAGATTCTCGACACGAGTGAAGGTACGGATGAAGGTACGCTCGCGCATTTTGAACTTTATTTTTTTATTTTGCCCGATAAACGAGTACATTGTCGCTGACACGTGTTATTTTGATATGAAGCTACAGTAATCGACGATTCGGAAGATCGACGATCGGAATACGAGATGGCATACGAGATGGACATGGAGACGAATCCTAGCGACTTTTTGGAAATGACTCCAATGGTAACCGAGGAAAATGAAGAGGAGTGCGGTACGAACAACCCGAGTGCCGCGAATACTCAAGATACCGCGGTCTTTTCACATACGCAGCCGCAAAAACATGAAGTCTTTGTCTGTTCCCTATGCAACAAAGCGTTCAGTTCCAAGGGTCACTTGTCTCTGCACGCGAGAATTCACGTGGGTGAGGGTGATGTGATCGGCGAAAGAGTAATCACCGATGACCATACTTCGTACCAACGACCATATCAATGTGATCTTTGTCATAAATCGTATTCTACTGCGAAACATCGCTGGGGGCACGTTTCTACGACACATCGGTAAGAGAGAGAGCTTCAATGACATACTACTATTTTACACATAAATTGTCTGCTAATTTGTGGCGACTTAAAGATGTCTTTAATCAATCTTGTCAAACACTCACTTGCCTTTTTATCTCTTGCAGGGGACATCCTGCGGTAACGTGTGCATACTGTTCTCGCATATACTCGACGCGATATAATCTCGATGAGCATATAAAATCACGACACGCTGGTCTACCGCCACCTCCGGAATTGTCAGTCTCCCTTTCGCGCACAGAAACTCGTTATCAGTGCCAAACATGTCCAATGGTGTATACGGATTTAGCAGATTTCAATGCGCATCGGCAGATATGCACACAGGAACAACGTACAGATCTGTTGGGGCAAACCGAAGCGCAGAACAATAAGATTTTCGCCGACACGTCCGATATCTCGAGTATATATTCGGATGACGAGAACAAAGACTTCAGGAACGCCGAGGCTAAATTGGCGAAAAATCCGCAATTAACTATATTGAAACAAGCGCTGACTAAAGGAGACAGTCTAAAACGAAATTTTGACGATGATGGGTCGACATCCAGCAGCAAGCCGAAAAAAATAGTTAAGTCAGGTAAAACTTAATTATTAAAGTAACAATAGAACGAAAATGTCACATGTAGGATTAAAACCACCTAATTTTGAACGTATTGTTATTTAGAGGAGGGCGAGACGAGTCCTCAGAAGAGGTGGTATTGTGAAGCTTGTCCACAAAGTTTTACATCGGTGGACAGTTTGAAGGAGCACGAGATTAGGCACGATGCCGAGAAACCATTTATTTGCATACTGTGCAAGAGAGATTTTGTTTTGAAATCTTCATTAATTAGGCACATTACATTGTCACATGGCGTTGATCCTACTCCCATCATTGACAGTGATAAGTGTTTAAAAACAACGGTAATGCCTCAAAATTGGAACGATCGAGTGGACGTCAGTGTTTATGAGCAAAGTGAAACGAAAGAACCACCAGAGCTCTCGTCATCACCTGAGGTAATGAATAATATAGTTTTTTATTGTTTACTTTTATGATATCATACATAGAGACATACATTACTACGATATGTTACGTTATTATGTTAAACAGATAAATTTAGAAAATGATGACAAGGATTATAAGAACAATCACGAGAATATAGAAATCGAAACGGTATTTGTATGTGAGACCTGTAAGAGAGACTTCAATGACCGAGCGTCATTATGGCTACACATACGAGCGATGCATAAAGAGTACGCTGCATTTACCTGTGGAGTGTGTTTAAAGATGTGCTTTAATAATACGCAACTTCAAAATCATGTCTATATGTATCACGGAAGGTCTAAGCTTTTAATATCGGAACAAAGAAGGTATAGTCGCTCACATTCTATAATTGTATATTTCCTTTTTATACTTTTTAATGTCACATAAAATACGCGAGTATGCATTATATAAAGTACAATAAATATAATATGCGTTTTACAACTATGGTTACAGGTACAGTTGTACGATATGCGGTAGACAGCATGACTCGAGAAAAAAGCTAATCACTCATGTCTCGATACATAATGTCGATCCTGCCTTTGATCCTGCGAATTTTGTACAATTAAATAGTAATTATTATAATGAAAACTTGAATGGTAACGAAGGAAATGAACAAGCATTAGATTTTGACGGAGACGATGGCGAGAAGGTCGATTGTTACATTTGTTATAAATCTTTTCCGACTGAGGATCATCTTATACGACATCAGAGAAATGCTCATAAGGTAATGCTGAAACGCGTGCTAATTTTTCAATAAGAATTATATAGCAATTTTGGCAAACAATGTTATAAATAGCACAAATTTTTAAAAATTTTTTTTCTTTGTTGCAGTCTGACCAGATAGTTTCATTAGGAGAAGCTGCGGGTAGTGGAAATACTCTTAGTGTCAATGGTAATGGCAACAGGGCGCAGTATCATTTATTTTTTGTTTGCGAGGTATGCGGTAGCTCACATTCGAGCAAATGGGAACGCTGGTTGCATATCAACAATACGCATAACAACGAATCTTCTATTAAAGTAAGTTTGAGAAATGAAAGGAAACTGATTCTTATCATATTGTTTTACATGTCATTCTAATTCTGTATCATTATACCTAGTGCGAATGGGAAAATTGCGGAAAGATATTCGCGACGAAGTTGTTGCGCAACGAGCATCTCCAGCATCATGTGGTACAAGGACCCTCGCCTAACACTTGCGAGATATGTGGGAAATTGTGGCCTACTCGCGTCGATTATTGGAAACATGTGATGGGCGTACACGCGGACACAGTGCCTCTAATTTGCGGTGTTTGTCTGAAAGTATTTTCTGACGTTATGCAATTAAGCGCACATGTCAAGGCGAAACATTGGCCACTAACCAGTGGTGATTTCTGTTGTGATATTTGCGGTAGACCGTACTCCAATAAATCAAAGATGTCTCGGCATAGAAAGATCCATGGGTTGGAAGCGGCTATGGACGCCGCATGCGATAATAGCAGTTTCAATGAAACGACCAATGAATCGGTTAAGCCTGATCACAACAATGGCGCTTCGGAAATAGAATTAAGTTGCGAGCAGTGCCCAGAACTCACCTTCACGACATTGGACAGTTTGTGTAATCATCGACGGATAACACATGGTCTTTTCCCGTGCGATTTGTGTAACAAATGCTACGGCAGAACGTCACACTTGTGGAAGCATGTGAATAGAGTGCATAAAGGACACGCGGATGTGACTTGTCCTTACTGCGCAAAGACAAGCGCGTCAAGGGATCATCTGGCAGCACATATTGCCAAAATTCACAGGTACATGCCCGCAATGGGTAAGGATAATCAGAACTGCGTCGCTTCCAAGTCCCTGAGTGTAGACGACGGTGTCTTGCATTATTGCGAGAAATGTAACAAGGGATTCCACAAGCGCTATTTGCTCCGTCGTCACATGAAAGGCTGTCAAAACTATCGTAAAGATCCTGGTGCATTGTTAACTCGTTGTCGGGCCTGCGAGAGGATATTCAAGGATCGTGCGAGTCTACAGAAACACATTGAGAATCATCACAGCACGTACACTTGCCATTTGTGTAACGAAACGATCACTTCCAAGCTAGGTATCATGACACACAACCGCGTCAATCATATGGATCACCCGGATCTGACGTGCGACCATCCAAGTTGTAAAAAACTCTTTCGGACTAAAGAAGATCTGGAATCTCATCGAAAGGATCACAAGTATCACAACAATCCGAACGTTTGTGATTTTTGCGGTGACACCGTGGAAAATAAGCTGAAACTGAAAATGCACGTATTATCGTTGCATCGAAACGAGATCGGAGTATCCTGTGGTGTCTGCCTGATTCCGATGAAGGACCCCAAAGATTTGAAGAAGCACGTGGAATCCGAGCACAGCAGCGTTCTTTCTAATCCAAACACGTGTCAGGTATGTGGCAAGCAATATGCATCCAAGTGGAAGGCTTTCGATCACACGAAGAAATGTCACGGCAAGGTCTTCCTCACGTGCAAACAGTGTCTAGCGGTTTTCACGGATGAAAACGATATACGCGATCATTACGAGCATGTGCATAACGTTCCGAAGGACCAATTAGCCATTTTCGAATATAGAATGGATATTGGTGCAAAGAGAGAGGGTTACGAGACTCCCGATATTATTGTGAAGGAGGAACCGGATGACTTGGAGTTCGACGAGGAAATGTGTGACGAGAGTTCGAACGACTCTCGTAAACGTAGAAGATCGCCAAACGACACATACGATTGCGAGATGTGTCCCGAGATCTTTCTCAATTCGGACACTCTTGCCAAACATTATCAGAACGTCCATAACACCGACCCCGTCCGTATGTTCAAGAAATTCAAAAAAGATAGCGATAGCAAGCGCAAAATGAAAAACAGAAACAACTTCGAATGCAAGAATTGCAAAAAGCAGTTCTCCACCAAGACCTTATTTTGGAATCACATCAATGTATGTACACGGCGAAACTCGATAGGTAGATTTGACACCCCAAATAATGTCCCGACATCAATTCTGGAGTCTCATCTGAAACAAAACAATCAGATTCAACGAGAAGAACTGTCGCTACCACCGACGAACGAATCCAACTTGAACATTCCCGACTTCAATCTATTCGAAGATATTAATTTGCAATTGTCGGCTCAGAAACCTGTGCCGAATCTTATGCCATTGTCGCAGATGAAGACAGGTAACAACGGCAAATGCTCGAGAAAAGACTCACGCAAGGTGTATGATGAATCGACCAATACTGAGTGCACGTGCGAAGTCTGTGGTAAGCAATGGCCCGCCAAGAAACATTTGTGGCAACATCTGATTCGTTTCCATCGCGCCGAAGCTGCCGTTACGTGTGGCGTATGCTTGAAGCTGTGTAAATCTTATCAAGATCTGGCCGACCACTTGAAGGCCGAGCATGCTCCTGTTTTGTCGCCGGAGGGCAACAATTTCACTTGTAAGATATGCGGTAGATATCACAACGCGAGAAGCAAATTGAACTTGCACACGGGCATCCATATTGGGAACCACCAGTGTCAAAAGTGCCTGCAATTTTTGGAGAGCGAGGAAAAACTCACCGAGCATACAACGAGCTGTAATGGCAAATCTGGGTTTGAAGATCACGCAGTGGCGGACGAAGATAACGCGAAAAACGATAACGACGAAAAGGGTAGTTTAATCGCCGACGAGACATCGGTCATCGAGGGAACAGAGGAAGCGGATTTCGAATCGGAAGGCGAAGGGAGTAGGGACATTCACGATGAAGAAAATTCGGACAATAGCGAAGAAGACAATTCGGAAAATAGCGATGATTCGGATAGTGATAGTAATAGTAGTTCGAGCGAAGACGAAAACGAGAACGAAGATGGAGAGGAAGAGGAGGAGGAAGAAGAAAATGAAAACGATAATGATTCTGATACAAGATCCACTAGTCGAGAGAGCGGCGATAGTGTATCGTGTAATTCCGATAGCGACGACGAATCGGATATGGATGACGCGGAAGTGAACGCGACGGAAAATAAAGCGCTACAATTGAGCGATATCGGTAGATTCAGGATACCCGGTGACGGTATTCAAGAGAATATGCCGATGGAGAAGAATTCCAAGGATCAGAAAACCTATCTTACGTCCGTTACCTCAGCGACGGTTGCAGAACAAACTGGACAAAGTAATTTGAAAGATCTGTTGATTCCCAATGCACCTGCGAACATGGACAAATTTGAAGCATTTCGTCTCTGGGAATCCGCTAAAGCTGCGGCGAACGATGTAGACTTGTCTGTGTCTGACGATAACGAAGACGATTGTGATAACGAGGTAGACGATGAGGAAAATAATGATGAAAACGAGGAAGAAGATGGTGAAGTTGGTGGCGAAGATGAAGACGAGGATGAAGGTGAAGCTGAGACTGACAATGAGACTGAGGCCGATGAAAGTGAAAATGAGAACGAAGCCGAGAAAGAGGAAGAAGAGGAGGAAGAGGAGGAGGAAAATGAAGATGATGACGACGACAACGACGACGACGACGACGTCGGACCGCCTGTATTAAGTCCAATAATGCCTTTGTTACCAGAAAATGAATCTGAGGAGCACAGCGGCACGGCAGATCGCACGAGGCACAAGCTCAGTCCGATGGTTTCGCTGAGTATTACTAAAGAGGAGTGTGATCTGGAGGAGTGTGAAATGACCGAAATGCCAAATGATGTGGAGAACGTATCCAACGCAGCCAACCTCTTCGCGGCTAATAACAACGATCTGCCCGTAACGTGGGACGAGAACTTGGATGATAACGGAATCGACACGGGCGATTGCAACTCCGACATTGGAGACAGGGATATGGAGAAAAACGAGGAATTCAGTAAGGAGTATATCAAAATAGAAGTGAACCAGAACGATGCTTTTGAAGAGAATTCCGTGAAAAACGAGGAGGAATTCAGTAAGGAGTATATCAAAATAGAAGTGAAGCAGAACGATGATTTTGAAGAGGATTCCGCGTATGAGAACGTAGTGGATAATAGTAGAGGTGACGGAGACAATCAAGTGCACGAGGTGCATAATCTGGACGGAGCTGTGCTAATGGTGACTACTAATGAGGGTAATCAGATTTTGATAGAACCAAACGTGTTGAATATGGATAACGAGGACTCTAATGCCGAAGCAACGCAGTATATTTACCCAGAGAACGCTTACGAGATCGAGGAAGAGGATTATGCGACGCGAAATGAAACCGACGTCATGCAGACGGATGAGATGCAAGGCAGTATGTCCTACGTTCAAGATACATCGGAGAATGAGGATAGTACGGAGGTTGACATCGAGGAGTACAGCAGTGACGTGCAGAAACAGTAGGACACGAGTGCCAAAACTGAGAGGAGATCTAGAATAATAAATCTGTAATAAAGTGTAAGATAACGTAATATGGATGCTTGGGACTTGAGATTCTCAAAAAAAGAAACGACATATGTACCTTGAAAAACGATCACAATATTGTATAGTAGAGTAAGCTTGTAGCTTATAGCTTTGGAGGATTTTTGATAGACTGCGTAAAAGAGAAAGAAGGAGAGGAGGAGTAAGAAAGAGAAATCACGACGATTTACACGTTTCGTTTTCATTGATCTGCCAGAGGCTTTGCATTCACGACTTGCGCAACGTTGCAAGCTTCCGACTAATCGTTTCGAAAGGTAATATAATTTTGAATGATTAAACATTGTACTATATACATAAGGCGTTATTTAGATTATTATGAAAGCTACAATTTACAGGATCTTTTTTAATTTCCGATATTCGACGGATATCAACGATTCGTTACGGAATATCGTTTATTTATATCGGTAACACTTTGTTGACAATAATATATTCTCCGACTATTCCCGCCATGTTCACGTCAAATGCCATCCGTTAGACAATAGGACACTTTATGAACTTAATGATAATTTAGTCCTATCTGAAATTTAAAAAACGATGCTAAGCAGGATCAAAATCTACGAGTCGCGTTACAATCAAATTCCTTTCTTTTTTTTTTTTTAAATCCTATAATAATTTTTTCTTTAAAAAAATGATGACTCTAATCATTTGTAAACGTGAAGTGAGAAGAAAGTAAGTAACTATGCTGATTGTTACAAAAAAATGGCACGAAGTGAACGTCAAAAGACGTTGTATAAAACGCGTTGATTTTAATGCTATTACTTGTATGCGATTACACGCTTGTCCGATTTCTCTAATTAAAATTTTGCAAATCGACTTCCTATGTGTTTTTCTGTGCAAATTTATTCTATCAACGAACGATGACAGAACTATACTCAAACTTGAATTATCGAATTAGATGCGTAAAAAAAATTGAGTATATTATAACGGAAATAACAAATACTATCTACGTTTTATGTCAAGACAGATTTAGCATCCTATCTTTTAGGGTTCTTTTTCTTAGCGTAGCGAAGAAGAAGCGATAATCGTGCACACTCGCTATATTTTTTATGGAAGTGAAGACAGAAATAAAAGAGTTTTATGTGAATAATAGCTTTAAATGATCAATCTGTACAGTTACGTAATGTGAGCGTGTTTGTACATGAGCGAGTGCATGCGTGTATGTCGAGAACGATACAGACGCAACTGAAGACTTATATATTAAAGAAAGAAAGCGTACCTCGATTTAAAATATTAACAGTTAGTTGAGATTAATGCGATGGTAATTGCTTTGTATTATATCCTAATTTAACCGTCTTGCAGATTTTCTCAATTATTCGAATAGTCGAATTTTGTCAAGTAAGAATCGCGAATATCAACGGGAGAAAGAATCGTTGTATCGTGTTTGGATCGAGATCTTTTTTAATCTCGCAGTTTTTTATGGATGCGTAGTGACGAAAAATTAGATATAAAAAGTGGATTTTTAGAGATAGATGGTGTTTATCTTTATCGATTTCTAACATGTCAGCGATCTCTTTTTTTCCTTATTATTTATTATATTCATTCCAAAGTAATTTCTAAGATACATTATCTTCTTATGAAAGATAATTACTGATTTGCCATGCGTATTATGCGATTGTATGTGAACGATCTACTTGGTACTGCAGAGGGGGGGGGGGAGGAGATTGAAATTGGAATGTTAACGGTCATTTAGAGAAATATTTAAATATCGTAAATATGAAAATTTATAATATCTTTAAATATTATGATTTTAAAAAAGTATGTGCATGAGATGTACATATATATACATATGTATGTGTGTACATACGTATATATATATATATATATAATTGTTTAAAATTCATAGTATTTATAGATATATGTATATCGTTCCAGTATTGTTCCCACGTCATTTAAAATCGTATTCTTTTTTTTTATATAACAATTGCTAATATTTACAGATTAGTGCCACTAAATGCGACTATTGCTGCATTTTAAGTTTATAGAGAGAATGATTATATAAGAATAAAATACATTCACAATTTATGTACTACGAATGTATGGTTATTTACATATTCAAATGAATCATACATGAATTTGCCTTACACACGTATGCATGAAAATCGTTCAGTCTGGAAGAACTTTTGATCGTATTTAAAAAATTAACGAGACGGAAATGGAGTCAATGTCAATGAGTATTACTTCCCAAGTTTTTCGCTCTGCACGAATGGAGCGTGAATCATATGTATTGTGTAATACAGACATGCGAGGACGTTACATGTATAATTTACCATAAATTATCATTCATATATTTGTTCACAATTCTCAGATTACAATAATTATTCTCCATGTGTTTTTGCAGAATGAATTTCTTATTTTATCCTTTTCGATTATTTCCTATCCCATAAAGGCATACGTAATTGGTAACTATGTTTATATTATATATTTATGCATCATAAAATCAAACATATACATCGGCACATCGCATATTATTCTTATTATTTTTACTTGTGAATAATAGAATCAATTTTTTTAACGAAAGTTTAATAGAAGTTTAATACAAATCACATCAATATATCTCCAACATACAAACTTAAAAGATATACTAAATCCCCCGAGAAAATGTTTCATTTATTTCGACGTACGTTACAAGAAGAAATTATATCTGATTTCTTGCCTCTGATGTTATAATTCAATATAGCTGCAGCGAACTGGTCTAGAGCTCTAAAGGCTGGTGTGCCTAACTCGGTCATTCTAACTGCGATGTCAAAAGCGAGGAAATTGCGAGGAAATACACGCGATGGATCTTGGTGCTTACGTCTATACATATAAAGGACTTTTCATCAAGAATCTACTCTAATTTGATAAAGTAAACCTATGAAGGACGTCAGTAATTTTTCCTTTCGTTTGATGCATAAAATACTTTTCATAAATAATATTTTACTTGCAAAACACGCAAATATATTCATTGTTTGATATTTTAATCTTACCTTCACCATTATGTTCTAATTTGATGATGTTTTAAATTTATTCATGGAAGAATGGTAATGTATATTTGAGAAAATAATCATAGAGTTAAATCGAGATTGGTTAGTTTATTTGTGTCCTTTCGCAAAATATATTAAATTTTTTAAACATTTTTCTTGAGATTCGTTCCGCTTGCAGAGATATGAATTTCTTACAATCATCAAGATTATACACGCTATATGTATATAATATTCACATTTTACTTTTTATAGAACTGTTTATAATCGACACATTACATAGAATTTTGTATATGTATATATACACACACACGTAACAAAATGATTGTACGATATTACAATTATATACGAACAAAATAAGAAATTCTTTGGCCATTGTCATTTTCGTCGAAGAAAAGTTTAAAGTTCGGAAAACATCTTTAAACGCTACGCGTACCTAAATTTAGGATTTTTTAAATTTCGAGATTCCTGAAAATTCTCGAAATCCTATTGCAATTGCTTTAATCGAACTCTTCTTTTAAGTTTCACGAAATTTCTTCTTCGTCCTTAATCTATAAACTTATTCTCGAAAATTTAATTTGTTTTATTCATGATTTTTACAGTTTTGCGATCTATTTTATGATACACAGTTAAGACTAGTATGTATGGTATCGACATTTATTATAATTACAAACTCCTTTTATTAGGATTGCAATGTGTTGCGAACAATGAGTTTCAGCATACAGTCGATCGATATACCTATATAACGTTACATAGATGTTGAAATATATACAAACAAATTACATCACATTTAGTGCGAAACGATTGGCCAGAAACCCTAACGCTAATAGATCACTTTTAAACATTGCACGGACAAAGAATAACTCTTCACTAGTATAAAAACGACGATCGTATGATCACTGATATGACTTTTCTTCTTCATCAAATTAATACAAATTGTAACTACGCACATTTCTATATGTTTCGTTATAGACGAGATTCACGTTACATAAAAATCAAAATCTGTTAAAAAAGCGTTCCACCTCTCTCTTCGCAATATATCACTATTTTTGCCTTAAAAAAATAATCAAGGAGCTTTTAGAGTTCGGGGTCTCATTATTGGTAAATTTTTTAGGACTTAAGCTTTTATGCCCACGAGTATTATAAAATATCTTTGATCGGGTCTTTTCGTAGCTCCGTTTGATATTGAGCGGTGGAGCGGAGCAGTAGTACAAATCTTTTTTTTTTTTAAGATAAAAAATAAAAGGTTTCGTGCGAATATTCGATACGAATTTAAATCATTCCGTTTTACATTGCTTTTCCTTCTGCAGTATACCAAAGAGAACCGTACGTATACATAATGACAAAAGGAAGGCGTTCTCTTGACGAATGATTATATTACACGTAGAAGATAAGATACGCTATATCTTCTGATTTGCACCGGTTTACCGTTATTAACCCGTAACTCGTCACATTCGTGAATCGCGAATCGCGACGTGATAAATTCCGCCGACTCCGATTTCTCGCCTATCTCGCGAAGAGGTGCCTATCTTCGGGATGGGGGAGAAGTGATTTTCTATGTGGTCCCGTAGCGCGATCATCCCCGGTGCTGATCCGGTCGGTAGTCATCAACACTGCGTCTGATCGCACTCGTCGTGGGAAGTATCGTCGCCGTCGTCGCCGTCGCCATCGCCGCCGCTGCCGCCGGCACCGCGTTTGATGAGGACCCGCGTGTGATTGTTGTTGCCATGATTACCTGGCCGACCCGCGGCGATCATCTGCACAGTCTGCTGCTGCAGCTGCTGATCCTCGCTCGGCAATCGCTTATTACAGTCGTCGTCCCTCGGCACCGCCGACGCTGCCGGCTGATAGTCACACCTTCTCCTCTCCCGCCATCGGACCTGCGGTCGAGCGGATAAACTGAAACAGTCAACGTTCCATAATGGACTCGACTCGGGCACGCTGCTGTCACTGGCACGATACGGACGGATCATTCGTATAC
The DNA here is from genome assembly GCF_030848805.1 of Temnothorax longispinosus. Classification (NCBI taxonomy): domain Eukaryota; kingdom Metazoa; phylum Arthropoda; class Insecta; order Hymenoptera; family Formicidae; genus Temnothorax; species Temnothorax longispinosus. The sequence goes on from NC_092358.1 coordinate 28,357,375, forward strand.
ACATATATATTTCTTTTTCCCTTTTCCCCTGTTTCATTCTCTCTCTTTCTCTCTTTCTCTCTCTTTCTCTCTATCTCTCTCTTTCTTTCCCTCCCGTGGACAACACATGATTAGTGGCCCGTTAAAAACGCAACATCGCCCCATTAAAAACGGCTGGCAGTCCACGTCACGTGGGTTAGTATGCGTGTGGGTTAGTACCGTTGGTACGCGGGTGAATTAGTCACAGGAGAGGGACTGATCGTGTGCGTTAGTCCGCATCGCACCATTGACGAGTCGTGCATACGGGAATTTCCAATCGGGAGACCGTTACTCTCTCCTCTCTCCTCTCTCTCTCTCTCCCTCTCTCTTTCGCGCGTCAAGTGCAAATTCTCGTTAAAACTGCAAGGGTGTGCTTCATCGTTCCCTAACATCAGGTAACGTAGAATAGTTACGTTCCAGGACATTCTTGATTACTATTACTTATGGCACGTAAAACGTAAAATGGTCCACGAAATTCTGTACTCGCGATCGAAGAATCGGTGGATTGAGAGGAATTGATAGAAATTCGTTCCCCGCATACTTGTGCAAATTCCGAATCGCCAAATTCACGAATGCTTTGAAATAATTTAATTCGTTTTCTTCTGTTTAAAATTAGAGGATACAAATTTTGGATAATAATTATAAAATATATGGTATAATACATTTTTTTTCGTCCATCTCACATTGGGGACATTATATTGTGCAAACCTCACGGACATTTTCATGATCTTTCGATGATACTTGAAACTAAATAAAAAGCATGTCTCGTATTCGTTTTTCATTTACATTGTGTATTAAAATAGACAGACAGATTATTAGCATAAACGCCAATTAAATGTCAAGGGAAATTATGACGTAGCTATACTTTATCTCCTCGAAAGGATTAAAGAGATTACTAATATAATCGTTCGTGAGTTATACAAAGTAATGGAAGTATGCTGATAAAAGATTTCAAAGGGCGCTGAATTCATCCACGATTTCGGAGATAAGGAATTCAATTCCACGAAACGGGTTTCCTGCCACTTTCTCTTAATCCACCTGGTTCTTCGCTCAGTCTTATTTTTTGACGGGTGTCGTGGAAAGGTGGGCGGGAAGCTTATAAGGCGTCGTTTAAATCTTTGTACTTTTCGTCAATATTCCATACCGAGACTGTTGTGGCCGTGCAGGAATTGGCTCGTTTTCGCAAAAAGGCGTTGCCATCCCACTTTCTCTTGAACTGTGCTATTACCTGTACAACACCACGAGGGAAAATATCATTACATAGCACGAAAGTTACTCCGAAGGCAGTAATAACGACTGTTTCCGTAGTCATAGGAACTTACCTCGCCATTGCAAAAGCAGAAAAGCACAGCCACACAGAGACCCTGGAAGAGAGAAATTACATTTTACCTCGACATCGAGCTCGGGAAAACGTTTCCGAAGAAAATTCCCGTCGACTTTATCACAATTTCTTTCGCATGAGATACGGGGTTTTCCGATTAACTCTCAAATTTAATCGTATCGCCAATGAGCTATGAAATTTTATTCCCTTCTCTCATTTCACTCTACATTATTATTGTATGCACGGAAAGTTGCAATATTTATCCTAGATAAGACCAATTCGATCTTACTTTTTCTTTTTAACGGCGAGGTCAATATTTTAATAGCTACCAGATTATACATGAATATCAGTTAAATTGGATATTTAACTGCTGCATTAATTGCTGTATTTAAACTAACTAATTTGTGAAACAAAGCATAAATGTTTATATTTCAGGGAAACTTATATATATTTGCGTTTCCCATACATTTCCTTACATACTTTTATTTCAAATCACTTCTATAGATAGATAAGGAATAAATGTAACAAAGAAATTACAAAGTTAATCGATCGAAATTACTTTTTGGAATGTTTCTCGATGCACGCGACACGCGACATTGTTAAGATATATGCGCATATATGCGTTCTAACGACCATGTTTTTTCAGATATAAAATCGTTACACCGAAAAAGCTTTCAAATACCAAGATAACTGATTCACTCGACAGAATCGTTCAATTAAATAGCGATTCCATCGATTTTATACGATATAAAGCGATTATATAACAATGCAGTCATGTCGGCAGTGTCGTGCGTGAAAGCGCAATTTCGCACAAAATTTGATTGCTCGATACTCGTATTGCTTCGGATGAGAATCTAAAAAGATATCTCTCTGTCCTTGTGTTTACGTCGAGAAAAAAAATGTAAATATTGCTCAAAGAATTCATCGTTGTTGAATTTTTAGGTGCAATAGCATTCGAATATTCCATATATAGTGTGTACCAGTATTTTTTTTCCATAGTATACAAAAAGTCATATCTCTGACTAAACCGAGTGGTTAAAAAAACAAATGACTGCATCATGTTTCAAAAGATATGATATACGTTTGTTTCTAACTACAATTCGCTATTTGATTTTGAGACTGGAGATTTCCACGAAAGATTAAAATCCCGTTTTTATTGCAGAGAGAACACTTTGTATTCATCGGATTTGATCATATTTGTAATGCTATATGTATTTCAATTATTTAAATTGGCGAAAGATAAAATTTACTTTGTTAATTTATTTGTTTGTGTGATACATTTTATAATATATACGTTATATACATGAAGAATTTCCGCAATATATAATATGTAATAAAAATCAATTTTACATTGACGAATGCGTCGAGATATATGAGAGAGTAGGCTGCAATAAAGTACAGTGCATATTAAATGCATGAAGCTATCCGATGCATGAAGCTTTCCAATGCACGAAGATTTATAATCTTGATTTGATATCTGTTCGAAACATATGCCATGAATGCCATGATGCGCAATAGCGCAATACGATTTTCTGAATACAGACCCATTTATACATATGATTGTGTATAATTTACTTTATTATTTATATCGCTTTTAATTGTAAATCAATACGCAAAGGTTTAAAAGTACCAACCTGAAAAGAAGCTGTGATTGCGGAAAGGACTTCGTAAAAGTTCTCCCAAGGATGGTTCTTTGGTGGCCGAAACGGAATTACTAAATAGTGAAGGCCCAAGAGAGGCACTAAAAGTAACGTGGCCCTGTGATAACAAAATATTAAACGTCGTCATAAATTGTCAGTATTGTGAATAATTATTGTAATTAGTTTGTAATGTGAAAGTATAGTGTTCTTTCGTTAATAACAAATTATCAGCAATTACTTGTGTTTCATTTAAATTAGTCATATTGACATTTCTTTTCGTAACGATGAAAAAAGACTGTGAACTGTGACACAATTAATAGTATTGGATAGTACGTATTATTTGGTGAAAGTTGACACGTGTTTGTCAAAATAATTGCGGATAATTTATCGTGATTAAAAAATTGCACTGTACATGCTCGTAAATCTCTGTAAAAGGGATACGTTTGTTACGCTCTTTGTTACGTTCTTTTCGCGCTGTCATGTCAATGTACAATTTGACGTGAAAGGTAGCATACAGAAAGTGAAAAATTCAACTACCTGAAAGCTTGCAGCATAGATCGTGAAGGGCGCGTTCCAATGGCGGGACCGGCACGTAACTTCGTGAGAAGTACCCTCACGATATTAAATAGGAAAAGCAGATTCAACAAGGTGGAAACGCATACGGGATAAATCAGCGCGTTCATATAGTTGCCCTCGTTGATCCAGCACCTAATCGTAACAATAATTTAATTCGTTATTTATCCGTTTATTTATAATTAATATAATTAACCTGTTAATTCGTTTACTGGCTAACGTAACATCATATGTTATGATTTTATTATGTTAATCATGATGTATAATTCTGTCCATCTTACAATTCATGTGTTCTTTTTAATTGGTATGTAAAGACATGAAAATTTATATTCCGAATTCTAATAAAGTATATTGTAATAAATTGTGTACACGGTTTTTTCTAAAATTTTCTTTCAAAAACGTTGAATACCGCAGACGCATCATGTCTGCCACCAAGAAGATTAATGAAATGTTTATTGGTTCATTACAAAATACATTCAACATATAGTTTTTCTACTTTCATTGAGGAATTGCTTCGTGCACGAACGTCGTTATCTTTGAAAGTTACACTTTCGACAGATTGATATATTGTGCATGTGTCATTCGTCAGATACAAACCCGTATATTTAACACCTTTATTAATAAGGAAATAGGAAGTATAAGAAAGAAAGCGTTCGTGTGCATCGAAGATGATCGATCGTACCTCGATTCTTGTGTGTACCTAAGTATATCCACATTCGTGTGTACAGACGCTTAATATAAATCCCTATTCTAACAAACTTGATAGGAAGACGATGAAAAATGTCAAGGGAATAACTTCGCGATGAGCTCTCTGTAATAAATACAAAAGGTAGAGGAAGATACATAACAGATTGGAGGTTCGCTGCTAGATATTGCCTTAGTGCCTTAGTCCGGTTATAAAACATTTACCCCACGTGATAGAAGGAGTATATTGCAGAAATATATATCGACGAAAATAGATGGATAAGCGAAGAGTAGCGGATGCTGACGTCGAATCTTGTGTAAAACAATCACGAGAAGACTCTAAAAATAAAATCTTTCCTTCGCGGTATAACAATATATAGATATACATATAAAACGACGAATATAAGTCAAAGTTAATAACAGACGACTGTATTTTTATCGAAAAATTTGAGTTACTTCTCTCGATAAATAACTTGTTAAATAGACGATTCCGATCGATCTCAATGATCGTCTGCTATTAGCCATTGGTAGCAAAGTTATTTCTTATTTAACATAACAGATTGCATGCTTTAACGAAAATACCGCCGTTATCGTGAATCGTGACATGCGAACGTTTCCGTAAAATTTCCGCATCCACAGTAACGATCGACTCGACAACATTTGCTTTCAATATGACATTGTTTTCATCAACTTGATACTTTATAACGTGGCGTCGATGTGGCTCGTTGTCGAGCCGTTTATTTCATCAATGTTCCGATATGTTTCAATCTGCGTCGCTCGTAAAGCTATTCGTATACACATATCCGCGGAACGGATGTATGAATATGTTTCTGGCATCTGTGGTGCAAAGATCGAGTATTCTCGTGTTATTTCATATAATGGTATGTGCCGTGTAGAGTAGTTTTCAAACAAATTTTAATATTTCTACTGAATAATCATTTTAATTAGCCGGTAACAGCTGTTATATTGATAATGAATGTCATGAAAAGTCATTTAACATACATATCGACAGACATAAAATCGAAATTGAAACAATGTTATTCAATTAGTAGAAGTTAATTAGATTTTATTTGAACTCTAAATAAAGAATCAAATAATAATACAAAAAATACGTGTACTAAAGCGTGTATCCGATTAAGATACAAAATGTATATCTGAGGCTTGTAAGATGATTAGTTCTATAGTAAATAATATGATTGAAAAACCATCATGTTCTACGATGTTGGGCCAATTACTTAATATAGTTATGTACTTGAAATTTTAGCGCAGCGTGTTGTAAATTTAATCTTCAAACTCCGTAAAAGTTTTAAAGTCGAGCGACGTACAGGTGTAATGGATGCCTTATAGTGAACTATGGCACGATGGACCATGACATTCGAAATTGCATAACGTGGCATATTCATCAAATGTTGCCCTTTCATTAAGTTCACGACGTTCTCTGGCCTTTATATTTTGTGTGAAACTCACGTTGCGGAAACTTCCGGTAAAGTAAAGTACTTACGCCTGCGCCGCGCACTATAGGAAGTTGCGAGACGAACCAAATAAAAAAATCGCCGCAAAATAGCGTGCACGCTATACACGCATACCTCGATGAATTATTCTTCCAAAAAAAAAAGATAGAACAACAATAGTTCTTTTGTGACCGAGACCTCGCTTTTAGTAAAGTAACGAGGGTGCTCAAAAGTGCTGATTCATTCTCGGAGATTTTCTCGGGTATACTTATAGTATAGAAGAAGGTAGCGGTATGTTTTATTAGCCCTTAAATTTCTGATCGCACCAAACTTCGATGAAAACTCAAAAAACTATAGGTAAACTATGAAGGTAAAACTAGATTAGTCAAAATATTACTTAATCGTTTTAAATCGTGATACAAAAGAATAACTGAATAACGTACTATCGCAAAATTTATATGGATATTATGCAAAGTTTTATAAAAATACGTCTTTCTTAAATTTCCTGGGGAAAAAAAAATAGAAAAAGAAGTAGGGATACAAAATGTTATAGCTTTATATTGTTGATCCTGACAGATATGAAAATATTTCTACCTTATTTCACATTTCCACCATTTTTCTTATTACTCTTATATAGCGCGGTCTTCTCCATATACAAATTCATGACTTAAAAGACGATGGCGTCTTTTAAGATGGTTCATGCATAAAGGATTATAATGAAAATCTTTTTGGGGAAAAAGGTTTCTACAGTAATTTATGTAAGATGATCCTCCTATCGTCGGCTATAAAAAGATTTCGCATAAAAAGGTCAAACGTGAGATTTAGAAAAGTTTTAGATAAGAAAAAAAGGTCTTTGGGATCGTTTACTGTTTTCTTACATGATTTAGATACAATCTTAATGTACTTCTTCAAGGAAAAATATATAATTTTCTTGATGATTCTATCGCGTTTAATACAAAAAACCTTTGTTAAAATTAAGTATAAAATAAAATATTAGACAATTTATCAGAATATTATTTTAACATAATAATTTGTAAACTGCCAAAACATTTTGTCAATTAGGTATGCAAAAGGAGACGATTACTTTGTTTATATAAGCATACCGATTTCTCAGCATGTATATCGACAGTTTTCGTTCGGCTATCGTATATAATGGAACGGTAATGTGATTGTCGCACCGTGGTTTCGATCTTCTACCACGGCACATTTAGCTACCGTGGCTTCATGGTGGCGGACATACCTAATTTTACCATCACGTACGCAACCGACCGCATGCTGTTCTTGCTGAGAAATTAGAGTAGACCGGCACCCTTTCCGTGGTCGGTCGGTGCCACAGGTCAATAGTCTCCTTCAACGAATCCCAAACACTTCAATTAATAGGCTCGTTCAATTCCCGTAGTCGTTTATCGGAAACGCATTAGTATTACAGCTCCGAAAGCAAGAGTTTCCTTAATTCGGCACGGTCATATTTTTGCACGCGCTACGTGCCTAACTAATTGGAGAAACATTTAGAGATTCCGTTTTTTTTTCTTTTTAGTTTCAGTTTTAATATAATTCTAAACGGAATTGTAATAGAGTCACGATTCACCAAAGAATCATGATTCGGAATCCGTTACATACATATTTAATATTTCTAATTTAATGTACATTTAATATTTGTCATACAGTATCGGTCGAAGTTGCATCATCTTCAAAAATATATAAAACGCAAGTAAATTATTTTCTTCGTATTTTCCTCAAAGCATTTCTATCAAAGTGTGAAATAACAGTACTAAAATAAAATTCGATAATATTTATGTACGTCTTTCTTGATTAAAGTAACGAGTTTCCTGTTTCCATAAGCTGATGTACTCTCAACCGGTACTGTATAAGATTTGCTTGTTGGAATCTGTATGGTACCTAAGTCTGTTTTAGCATTCTTCAGCATTTTTACAATAAAAGGTGTTTAACGCTATCCCTCATAAAATGTGGACCTCAGATAAAACTAACAAGTTAATCGATTGTCGGACCATATGTGTTATTCGTTTCTTTCCCAACACACAATGTTTGATTGCAGGAATGCTATACAAGTGAAGTTTTTAATTTCCATTCTATAAATTAATAAATACGATATTGCATTAACCAGTTCGAATTTAATGTCATAAAAAAAATAATAAAATATAAATGCGACAGTAACTTTACTTCTTCTGCCTATTATATACGATAAAAGCTTTTTTAATCCACTGTGAGATTCAATCTTTTATTCGATTTTGATTTTTCTTTATCTATTTTGTGCAACAAAAGCTTCTTTTAATGTTGTTGGCATAGTAGTAGTACGTTTTACAAGCGTGACTGACCATTGATAAATTATTACTTACTGCTCGGTGTCCGCAGGGTCGTCGCTGGATGCACGTAATGCTGTGTATAAGGTGACGATTACAGCTGGCACTGGCCACCCGAGTCCCATCAGCCAATTCACTAATTTGTGCTCGCTAGTGAATGCACTCACTAGCAACGTGTGCAGGTAGAAGCCTTCGCAGAGCATCCAAGCGTAGTTTGTTAATAGAAAGTAATGAAGGACTACGTGCAGAACGCGACATGGTATCTGCAAAGTACGCGCACGACAGTTTATGAATGCCTCTTCAAAGTCACTCAAGTCATATTCGCTCTTGCGAACTATCTGAGTAATTGTGCTACATTAAGCTTAAATATAATATAACAATGTTTCCTGATGACGTTGATAAGTTTTCTCCATTTTTTAATAATTCGATCAAATAAATCAAATAAATTGTTATCATTTTTAACAATTTTCTAATTACATTATTTCATATATTTATCATTGAAAAATATTAATTCTCTCCCGTATTTAGCTTCGTATCATAATTAGTCTGATTAATTCTATTATTCTTTATATTCAGTTTATTTTAAATAAACATCTATTTTCCGTCAGTATAGACAATTTTTAGAATTTTTATAAATTGCAATTGATACAATTTTTATTAATTGTAAGCGTGTAGTCTTTTTCTTTTCGATACATACTTACAATTAACTAAACCGCTTGAAAAGAAAGAAACTAGTTTTAAAGTTTTAATGATAGGACAAATGCTCTATTCCCGTTGTCTTAATAAATACATATCTTGAATTATAAATGAAACATAGTCCTTTATTTTCATATATCTTTTACCTTTTTTATAGACTTTTATAATATTTATATTCTTAATACGTACGCCATTATTAAGTAGTAGATCCGTATTCGCTACTATGAACCTGTACCAGACCAGCCATAAGGCATTGTTGAACGCAAACGAGATGAATAGATTCATATGCAGCGTAATCCGTGCGCATCTGAGAGATCTGCGTGTAAAGAAACAGGAAAGTTCTCTCAATCGCACTTCTCTGAAGCCTTTTCAACGAGTCCTAAACTTCATGTTACAGAACAGTAAAGAAAGATCTAAAAATGTTTCACTACAAACAATTGTATATGAATGACATCCGTCTAGATTAGGTCGCTAAACAGCATACTAATTTGATATTTCGAATAGAATTAATAGTCTACGTCTTTGTTAATCTCTTCAGTGATAAGACTTACTTTTTGCTAGATAAGAAACATCTAAAACTTGTTCAAATTAAATGACTATAATATATATAATATAATAAATAATATAATAACACATTTTAATTTTTCTAGAAATAGATCTAAATTAAGAGCTTTTAATATTCACAACAATATGTTCTTTTTGCCTTTTATCTTTTGAGATACTTCTTAAAAAGTAAACTTCTTGTTCTCAGATTTTGAGAAACTACGAGTTTTGTTATTAAATTAAAAAAAGATATTATATATTTCCTCTTAAGCGATCCAATTTAATCGTATCTCAAGCGCAGGATACATCTGAAAGTAATTCTCCAAGTTTTTGCATTAACGTACTCTAGCGCGCATACAAATTTTAATATCCCGTTGAGATAGCAGAGATAATAACAACGTCGATAAATTTATAACTTACCGGAAGTACGTGAGAATTCCTAAGGAAAGCAATAGAGCTACCAAGGATATCGCGTATCCCGCCTCGTAGATTCCATTTATACTTTGCTGCCACTGTAATCATATTATCAAAATTTAAAACTTCATTCTCACATTTCAGACCAGTTTGATAATTTTTAGAGTGTTGCCTTAATTTTTATTAATCCATATTACGCGAAGGGCGCGAGTTACGATCTTATTATTTCGTCAGAAAATTTCACAGTTTCAGATTGAGGGTCGACTACGATGTAGTAGAGAGCGAGTAACGCGAATCTGACCCCAATCGTTTCTTTGATTAATTATCATGTCGCCGTTGCAATCTCGTTGCGCGTGTATCGTAGAGGAGGCTAACTGCCATCCAGATTTGTTAAATAAAATTATTATTTTTATTTTTTAGAAAGTATTCTTTCAAAAATATAAATTTAGTAGATAATGTAGCTCAAAATTCACGCAGATAAAACAAATTTTTCGTATTAAATGAAAAGAAGTTAAAGAAGTTGTTTCGAAACTAAGAAGAAACGATTGCAAAACAGAGAAATAGTGTAACCAACTAATAAAACTTTATCGTGATAAAAATATTGAAAAAGTTGTGAACGGTATTCTCTTTTTTTCTTTTTAGTATATTTCAGGGCAAAAATTTCCAGGACCTATATAACAAATATAAAAATCTACATTCGAGAAATTTATCCAAGTCAATCACGACTCTCCTATCGCTCTCGTAAACGCATTTTCGTAACAATATTCAAACCTGAAACTAGTTTTCGGAAATCCTACGGATTTTGTGAATGTCAGAAAGTCGAGAAACTCGGAGCTCAGACTGAAATCATAAAAAAACTACGAGTCTCACGCAAATCGATTCTCCCATTTTTTCGTTCCGAAATATGCACGAGCAACGCAGTTCGCCTGGCGTTGTCGTTTTAAAATTCATCCGCTTACGAGATCCTCCGTGTCCCTCGGCCCCCTCGCAACCAACATATACTTCCTTTATGCCGTCGCATGCAAATCTTGCCGCATCTGCAAAGCAAAGTCGGCTAGTAATAGGGCTTCGTAACGTTGTCCTATGTATGACAAATGCCTGCCAGACACGAAGTGTTTATGAGGCTCGCCGTCCGAAAAACATGCCTCATGACCTACGTCGAGGACGGTCGAGCTTGAAAAATTAATCGAGCTTGTTTCGCGTACGGAAGGAAAATTTGTGCTTTGTCCGAAAGCCCGAGCGTATAATCTCGCTCGTTATAAATATGTAAGACAAGCAGACGCTCCGCGATTTGCCATCAAAAGAATCTATTCCCGTATTTATTAGAAGTGGATGATGATGATAGTAGAGAGCCTGGGGAAAGGCATTAACCCGTTGTTCCCCGCGGGACCGGAAGCAGCATTATTCTTAACCGCCACCGTATACGAACGCGAACGTCGCGTTACTTATTAACGCTACGGTTGCACGAAAGCCTACAAGTCTGTGCTTTCATGGCACACTATTCATGGATAAGGTGCTGCAGCTTAAATCGCGCGCAAATGTGAATTAATATTTAACTCGGAATGTATAAATCTCTTTGCAGTATAGGCGTTTACGCGAATACTCTCAAGACAAAAAAAATTTTTTTTAAATAAAAGCTATACTAGATATATGTATATATGTGTGACTTGATTCTTTTATCGAATAATTCTTACATGTTATTACGTTTCACGAAATATAATTTGCTTTAGCAAAACTCGTTGTGAAGCCGATTTAATTTTCTTATAATTACCATATAGCCATTATATCATCGAAATAAAGGCGAAATATAACGATTAGCATAGCGATTTCGATATATGTAAAATATAGTGAGAACATTTTGCTGTTAATTCTAAATGGGATAAAGCAACGTTTCGATATTAAGTTTTCAATTTCAGAAGTCGAATAAGCCACAAAAGAGCCAAGACATGTGTATATCGAATAGGATTACGGGGCACGCGATTGAAAGCGAAATATGAAGAGTTCATATCTTTAATCGAATCGAAAAATATCATAATTATGAAAATTAGGTTCACACCGCACAGTTTTAAACGGATTTCACGCCGTGCTACGGTAGTTGGAGCTAAATAATTCATGAAGTTCGGGTATACGCAGTCTCCGGATACTCCGGATACCGGGCTCTATCTTGAGATTACACGGCACTTGATACGTTAATAGTGTAGGTAGGTACGAGCCGGGTCTCTCTTCTTTCGGCTGGCCCAATCGGATTAACGCGGAATCCCGGAAATTATACCGCTGTTGCATGCGGGGACACGATAAATTTTATCTACGCGAACAAAGCGATAATTGTATCCCACCGTTTCACCCATGTTTATTATGTATCGATAGTGAGGATTACACTATCTCCCGCGCTACATTGCAGCTTATTGTCGTTTGCGTCCGCGATCCCGTTAATATTAGGAGATAGATGAATCCTCAATTTCGTACATGTCGTATTGTCGAATTGAAATCGAGCTATCGCTGTTTACCGATCGTATTGGATTTTGGTGCGAAGTTCCCGCTGCGAACGCAATGAATTCGCGCGAAACGTGACAATATCGCGCGATACCATCAATTTCGACAATCGAGAGCTGCAAATCTATATAAAATAATAAATCAAAACGATATAAATATTTACACTTTATATTGCATATTTTCAATTATTACACGGAGAGAATTTTCCCTTAAAATTTACCCTGAAATCATGGTAGTTGTGGGACAACATGATTTTAGGAATTTTTTGTGGAATAATAAATAATCTTTTCAGAAGTTTATGTTTTTACTCATATTTTAACTGTGTATACAGTGGCAAGCCCATTTTTTAAATTATACGTCACTATTCAATATCTTGTAACTTCACCAATTTCTCAATGAAATTTGAAAGACATATTCTCCAGATATACTTTTAAATAATATATAAAAAAAGAAAAATGGTATTTTTATAAAGTAAAAGAACTTTTTAACTAAATAATATTATTAACTTCAAACACTTGAAACAAATAATGAATCTAGAATGGGTCATACAAAGAGTCAAAGAAGTAATCTTCAAACTAAAAGTAATGGAAATGCTTCTATCTCTTGTCCCTGGCTTCCATTAGTTAATCTCTATGATTATCTCTCTCCCTCTCTAATAATTAGAACTGGAAATTTAAGAGAAAGCTTCGGAGCAGTTGCTTTCCGCGCGCGGAATATAAGAGAAAATACAGAGATTTTCAAGAAATAAATTTCAGAACTACGAATAAACAGGGAAATCTTGTTTATTATTTAGACACAAGTCAATGCAAACGAGGACTTATCAGGACCTATATTGGTCCAACTGCAAACTCAATGAAATATCATACAAGTATTACATAACATTTTATTGCAAATTTTATATAACCAAGTACAACCCTTTCGTTCTTATAGTTCTATCTTCTTATTGTTAAAAGTGTAACAAACGTCACATAAATTTTAACTATGGCATTTTAATTGCAAGTTAAATAATTGTCATCAAAACGTAATCTTGTGAATAATAATGTCGAAGAATAATTATGCAAAGAATAATCATGCAAACAATAATCATGCGCAAAGAATAATCATGCAAAGAATAATCATGCACAGAGTAGTTATAGTGCAAACATCATACATGACCGTCACATGACATTTCATTGCAAGTTTTATATAACCAAGTTGTGCAACTCTTTCGTTCTTCTTCTTTTCAGTTCTTCTTACTCCTTGCTAAAAGTGTAATAAACGTCTGTCACAGAAATTTTTCCGGAACTTTATTCGAACTTGGACTTTCTGTGAAGTTATTTTTCCTGGCACTTAATAGGTCGCGTAACGGCCAAACTGCATTAAAATAAATAAGTAACTTGACACATATTTCTGATCATGCTACATTGTCGATTGTAGCGCATTTTGTGCAATTTTATAAACAGCGCTTTTAGATAATAAATGCGTTGCAAGTTGCAAATGATTTCCTTTTAAAATAATTGCCAAACAAAAGCGAGCAAGTTTATACTGACGATGAGAATTTCAATCAATTTACATGCTTTCGGAGGACGGGATTGGTTCAGTATACAATTACCGTCCAATGCATTTTAAGTGCGTTTATTTCCATAAGCCGTTTCCTAGTTTTACGATAATATTTATCTTTAGAGTCCAGATGTTGCAGATGTTAGAAACGCGAATCGATGACGATGTGTAAACGTTCATCGTGTATAGAAGTGAATACAAAGGCTTTTGTCATACCGTCGCAGCACTACAAGCGCAAAGAATCGGTTTCATTTGAACATGCAACGGCGCGGCGCGTACGCGACGAGAATTCAGCTCACGTCAGACACGTGTAAATTAAAAACTCGGGAACAGACCGCCATCTCCGCGAGAAGCAAATGTATCACTGTGTAATTTGCAAAACAAAAAAAAAGATAGAGAGAGAGAGAGAGAGAGAGAGAGAGAAAAGAGATAAATAAAGGGTGCGTGCGCGCACAAAGGTAATTCGATTACGACGGCGTATCATTAGCGGAGTCTAATGAATCCGTTCGCAATTTCGTGTTCCACAGAATAACTGCCGAGATTAGAAGGATTAAGTAAACAGGAAGATTACTCTGATAGAAATCACTCAGGCAGATTACCTCGCTGGACAAGAATGGCAACGCTACATGCAAAAATACATATATCCTTTCGAGCTTTTCCGCTAAGCCGTCTGGCCTCGTTCTCTGGACCCGAAAGATAAGTGCGCGTCTTATCGTCGTTCATAAAATAGGGTACCACGAAGTAATTTTCACCATTTCGTGTCCTTCGCATCAAATCCCTCACATTGTACAAATAATTTTATAATTGAGTAAACTCGTGTGAGCAATCGCGTCTAAATTGTAATTATCCGAAGAACTCGGTTCGGTATATATCTAATATTGAATTAATTTTCATGTTAATTATTTGACGTACAGTAGGATAGAAAATTGGAATGCGAAATACTTGTTATGTTGTTATGTGGTTGATAGCTTGGAAAGTTTGATCTCTAAAATTAGAAACTGCATAAAATTGAAGAATTATGCAGGCGGTCATTTTTTTTTTTTTTTAGGAAGGACCAAGTCGCACAATATTTAGTTTTTCTTACGTTGCTTTCTCAGTTGTTTTTCTCTAAATTTATCAGCTATTAATTTAATTAAAAAATTAATTTTGCAGTCCCTTATTTGTGCTAGTAGTGTTGTTAAAATCATCAAAACGTTTCTCGCTCTTTTCAAGCTTTCCACATCCTTTCGCAAAGTTTAAAATTCTTCACTCGGTGCTTCGAATTTGTCTTCGTTTCATCTTACGGTAACAAAACCTTGCTTTAAGAACTCGAAACGTGGCGAGCATGGCATTATGTTCGCAATTTTAGCAGCGTCGCGATGAAAAAGGCACGAGTATCGACATTGACGTCAACGCGCGTTAGAAGTGAATGCCTTCACGACGACGTGATGGATACACTAAGAGAGAGGGAGAGAGAGATAGAAGCGGCTTCGACGAACACGAGAAGCGGCTATGACGGGCCACGTTCTAAAGGATGATCACGCTATGTGTATCGGTACCGAAATGAAGCTGGTCCTAATGAATAGAGCGCGGCTCGTCAAATACATGAGAAGGGTTGACACGGATGGCGTTACGTAAAAGCGACTCCTCGCAAGCGGGAAACGGGAAACGCTTCATCGTATTATCGTACTGCCTCACGCGTCAAAGGCACGTTGCTTTCCAACGTTAATCCTGTAAGAGCGGCGCCGCGCGGGCGTCGAAAAATTTATAAAGGGCGTAACTAGCGGCACGAAGGTCGCTTAAGATTAAAATCCATTTGTCTCGACGGATAAATCGCTTTGCCGCTTTAACGGTTTCGATACATCAGAAATATTTGGAGAGATATTGGCCGTTAAAAGGATAACATTTAAAGAGATTTGCGTATTGACAGAAACTGAGAAATTCAGGACAATTTCACGCTCGTTTCATTTCTATGTCTCGCGTTCTCTTTTTGCTGAAATTTCCGGTGCGCGCATCATAAATCTGTTTCACCGAGCCGTCACAGTTGCAGCGACGAGAAATCAATTCTTCGAAAATAAATCGCGAGAAACGTTTTTTTTTTTTACTCTTTTGTTTTCGCCGTAGCGTTATTATCCGAAATGACCGAAATATCGACGATGCTCAAACGAATAATGTATAGCAGACCCCGCCGTATCGTCCGTTGCAAGTTGCAAGGCAGATTGCGAAGTCGCGTGATCGCTGAAATTGTTCCTCTATGTAACGTTGCGATGCAAAATAAGTAATACTCTCCTTGTCGGATGCAGCGTGCGTGTCTTTCAAATATTTCAACAAACGCGCGCGTCCCGTTCGCTCAAACGATATTAGCTCTCCGGCGAATATACGAGTCGGCTGATCGTGAGCCTTCAGGCAGAATAACGCGGAATCGAACCCATATGTCAGAATGGCGATGTCCCGCACGAGACTGAGAGGATGTAAAACTGGGACTCGCGTGTGAGAATTTGTATGTTATTTCCCAGAGGGATTAAGCTCTTCCCCCCCCCCTCCACCCTCTCCTTCGCGTCGTCCGATGATTTTAACCATCGAATTTTTCAAATATCTTTAAAGGTCGCGATCCCTTTTATACGGCAATGTTCTTCGATATTCCGTCTCTTTGACGTGGTAAAGCTAGAGATATCTTTGATAGTCAATTTATTGTATACGCGAATAGAGGCAAATACATTAAGAAATAACTCACGCTCAGATCCTGTAGATTTACACAAGTCGTGTAATTGCTCCATATTTGATTAGATTCGGGATGTCGGAACCACGTACCGTTCAGCTCGCAGTATTTGTGCGCCATCACTGCAATAGAAAGTGTTGGAATATCAAATGAGATGTATAACGTAAGGGATGTTGAGAAATAAAAACATCGTTGAAAAATAAACATCGGCATTTATCGATTTTTTAATTACCAAACCTTAGCGGCATCCCTAATAATTATTATTAATGGAATTTCGCACGACCAGTCATTCTCTATGACATTTTTGATATTGGAATTAATTAAAAGTACCTCAATTTTTTTCACTTTGATTAACGATACGCTTTATACTTCAATGCAATTTTATCGCTCCATACGCTATGCAAACAAGTAAAAAAATGTATGTGCCACAAACCATGTGCCTTAAAAGAAAAAGAATTTACATGTGATTTATATCGTTTTGACGTATCGAACATATTTGTCAATGGTTAAAAAGAGAGGTGGAAACGAAAGGAGAAATATATATCCTGACGCTGATTGTGTAATCATCCACAAAGTTACGTCCGCTTCTTGTCGAAGCTCGTTCAAACTTCCGTCTATCCCGACGAACAACAAGCTAATTTAAAATTTCCCGATGCAGAGTAGTTTGTAAAAACTGTGCCGGCGGCGTCGCATGAAGAATCAAGAGCTTGGCGGTCCACCCATTAAGCGGATAGAGAGGTAGGATTATTCCTCTTTGCGCAACCACGATTTAATAGTTCAAATAAAACAAAATGCAAATTGAACTTCAGTCCACTCTGCACTCCTATGAAACGCCCGCGCCGCGCCGCCTGGTTAAACTTATATCTTTGGGAAAAATGAACTTTGACTCGCGTAGCCACCTTCTGGCGTTTTAATGCTCTCTTCGCGCTCTTTTCCAGGCTTAATTAGCTGATGAGGTACGATGTAAATATCCGGAGTGTATGCAAGTAACTGCGAGCTAATCTCTGTGCGTAATTACCTTTCTGTTTGCCCGAAGCGCGCGCGATCTCTGATCTTTATAAATTTTCACAAATAGATTGACGTGGTAGTCGATTCAAATAATAATACGTGATATGATTTATAAAGGTAAAAGAATTGGAAAAATAGATAGAAGAGACATCGAAACCATATGTTATACTTATTGTGCGCTTCAATTATACAATGCATTGTAGATTGCGAGGAATAACATGTTACTTTGTCAATCGGAATATTATGTACTATATACAAGAGCAGAATTACACCCACAAACGACCGTGTCGGCAAGTATGGAGCGGCGATTAAACTCCATTCGTTGTAAAGAGAGTTGTGGGGAAAAGTACATTACGAAGACGCGACCGCGAGAAATGGCATGGTCGCACGCAAGAGAGTCCGAAACGATGCGAGTCTTTCCTCGAGTATTACGCCGTAATTCGCCGCAAATGGCGCAAAGCGAAATAGCGTTTCACGTAACAAATGCATCGCGATACAACGTGAGTGAATAATGCGGCGCGCAACTTGTTCCGACAACAACGGAATATTAGAGTATATTAGAGCGAATCGCCGTAATTCGAAATTCCGCCAGGCATACCCGAACTCCGGAGCTATATATCACAATAGTAACAGTTCTGGACATATCGCCTTCGAGGGAAATCAATTTTCTCTCGAATATATCCAAATTACGTGACGCGCGTCGTCACGTGCAAGCAATTTGATCCTGTAAAGTCTACCGGTTATTCTGGCAATTATTTCTCTTTCGCCAGCCACGCTTAGACTTGCGGCTCTCTCTACTCTCTCTTCCTCCCTTTTCCACCCCTCCCCTCTTTCTCTCTATCCCTTTCCATTCCAACATTCTGAAAACCATTAAAAATATCGCCGCAATTGTTCCACGGTGCAACGTATCCAATTTGCGGATTAACTGGCGCAATGCAGATCTTACTAAAAAAAATTTAGATAATTATGACTGGCGACGAATTAAAACAGATGTAACATCTCCTGAATATTCTTTGAAATAGTAGCTGTTGTCCAAATAGAACACGATATTTCCTGGAAACAATTTATGTTTCATTTCCTGCTAATTGATCATTAGCGGCAATGAAATTCACGCACGTTAAATACTTTCGTTTGTTCTCTTATGGGCAGATAAGATTATAACATATGGGATGGGATTATAACATTAGAAATATGACCCCGTTTTGGTGAGAATGTTCATTTCTATAGCAGAAATTATCGATAACACCAAAGTGCAGTTTTATGTATAGGTACGTAACAATGTTTTTTTTTTTTTTTTTCGTAAAATTGCGGATTAATTTTTCAAAATTGAACTAAACCAATAATCGAACAGTGCGATATAAAAAATAGGCAGGATATTCTGGAACTGTGATGATAAAATTGTGATATTATTTTATCAAACAATACATGTACTTTTATTTTTGGGTATTAGTTATACAATTGTTTAAATTAAAACACTTTTTAAAGTATTAGTGAAAAGTTTTACACGTAGCAGATCTTATCAAATCAATCTTATCAAATGGGTTAGGGTCTTTAACAAGCATTGCAGAGAAAAGTGCAAGAGAGAAACGTGCAAAACTGAATAATTCGAATTTGATTGAAAAGCTGCGTTACATGCGATATGTTTATTCGGAAAGAGAAAGAAGGGAAAGAAAGGGAACGAGAGGAAATTACGCGCATAGCGCATAGCGATTATTTGCGAGCTCGTGTGGTTGCTCATTATTTTGTGATGAGGGTCGATCGATCGCGCGAGTCGGAAGACTCGCCTACAAACCCGCCGGATGTTCGCCGAGCGTAAGGTATCGATGTCTGCCCTTAATTCGTCCATCACCCCTTTCTTGCATCTTCCCTTCCGACAGGCGCCGTCATTACTTCACATTTATCTTCCCCCCAACTAGATGCTCCACCCAAGCTTTAAAAAAATATATATACATATATATATATATATATATATATATATATATATATATATATATATATATATATATCGTCTAGTTCATCCGTATACATATACAGATAGGTATATACAGATGAATGCGCACACCCAGCATACACGCCGTGGCCTTTAACGCGGAGCTCTCTGTGGCGCGACACGACGAGATTTATTCGCGAAATTAGAATGGGAAAGCGCTCGTTAAAAAAGGAATGCGCGACGTTTAATTCCCGAATAAAAGCGGAACGCAATGCTTGTCCGGCGCACCGCACCTGCGACCTACGATCGGACAAGCAAGAAAAAAAGGGAAAAATAAAGAAAAACAAAAAAAAAAAACGAAAGAGTATGCGATACTCGGCGGTCCAAAAGCGTTTCACGATAATAAGGAGATAACGAAACGCCATTAGCGGCCGTTGTTTCCTGAAATGCGATCTCGTTGGAAGATAACAGTTTCGCTAGGGACTGCGCCCGCCTGCCTACGTGCGGGCATATGCTATTTTGCACCTCGAATCAGCATACCTAGTCCTACCTTTGACCCATTAACCATTCCGGACGGTGCGGTCATTTTAATTAACGAGATTAACAATTAACGGAAGGGAGGATATTAACGGGAAATATGGAGGATATGATTCTCTTTCCGGCAGAGTACGGATTAATTCCGTTTGGATTAGTAAATGAAACGACATTACGTTTATTCTATTTCAATGCAAATATTTTATAGATATTTTTAACATTTTTCTAAAAAAATCTCTAAATCTATAATTTTCTAAATAAGAATATCCCTTAACATCGATCTCACTCAGCAAAAGTTTCTTCAGAATTATTACATAATTCGCAAAATTGATCCATATTTTGGACAATATATTATCTTTAGATCTTTTTCCTTCTAGTTTCTTGCCTGACATTAATTTTAAAAATCATCGTTAATATAAGAGAATAATAAAAACAAGCGAATTTTAAGTGTTTACGAAATTATTTACGAAACCGTGTTCAAATATAAAAAAATGTAAATTGCTTTTTATACCTATTACGAAGCATCAACATTACTGATAATGAGTGCAAATCTTTTATTTAATTATTGTAATATGCATTCTGTAATATTAATTACATCTCTGAATATATAATGTAAATGCATGTACATAAATGATATAAACCGGTTTTCAATGCATTACATTTTCAATGCCTATCAAGAAAATGTAATAATAATAATAATAAGATCAAGATAATTATAATTCATCATATAAATAATACGTATTATGGTAAAAACTTACACATAATAAATACACGTAAATCAATATATGATGTTGTCTAAATGTACTTTTATTTCTCTTTTGAGAAATTAGTTTTGACCGCATTAGTTTTGACTTTCGGCTTCCCTCGGTAACAAATTATCAGGACAGAGGCTGAAGGTGATGAATGTTAGTAGATTCCCTACAGCCCCAGACTAATATTACGAGCTCCCTAAGGACACGGAGATGACAAACCAAATGCAATTAAGTGCGTGTCCGTCGTAAAATCCTTCCTGTTCATCAATCCCGTCGTAACATGATCTTTTGTAAAGCAGCTATTATTAAATCACAAAAGATTTTGGTTTCTTTTGTATTGGATATTAAACCATGTTAAACCATATTACTCTTTAAATGTCAAGCATATAAATATTTTAGAATTTTAAATAATTAATTTTGTATATATTTTATTTCGTTTATAGATTATGTACAAAAGAATTAACTATATATATATATATATATATATAAATTAATGACAGAATATATCCCCTTATATCCATCAATGTCTTGAACAATTGTAAAAAAATTCAAATAAAATATACTTTGTACATTAATGTTACAAAAATAGAAACACATGTAAAAAAATTGAAAGAATTTTTTTAATAAGTACTGAAAGTTAATTGTGTATCGAAAATTCCATCTATATAGAAAAATGTAATAAAAATATTAAGGGATTGCTTCTTATTTTGATAACTTACTGGTAATAAATCCCGTCCAATATTCTTGCTTCATTTATATATGTTCTGTCTTATATTTTTACTCCAAATTCTTCTTCTTTTCTTCCTCCCTACCTTGTCCAATAAATCTCTCTCCATGGATTCAGTTAAGTTATAACGCAGCGAAACTCCTCTCTCATCTCGTTGCAGCAGCTGGCGATGCACTTGGCAAGTTTTGACGGAAACAAGTTTCTACGAAACGTCAAAGGGAAAAGTTTGGTATCGAAATATTTTTTTCCCCCGGAAAGGAGCGGTCCTGGTTCGGGCCATGCAATCAGGCGACGTTTGTGCACAGTCGAGAAAGAATGATTGTGCATATTGTGTTCGAAATGACTGGTCCGGAGAAAGAAAGAAAGAAATTGTCTGGGAGTAGATAGGCCAGAACGATTCGCTCGTTCGCGAGATTTGCACGATCCACGGATGCGCACAACGATCCGAGAGATGATGCGAGTCGCGGATTGATATAATACCTCGGATATCTTTGGATATCAAGTACTGTGAAGTGAATTGAGCAGCGAAACTTTGTTAATATCGTCATAGTGCTCGGGCGAAAGTTCCGGTACCTGTTTCGCCGATACTGATACATCGCGCTACGATGACGCCGACCAACGTCGACCAACACCGACGACACGACGGTCGACGGCGCGGTGTCGCGGTGTCGGCTGTCGGCGTTGCCCATGAAGGATCGATAACGCTCACGAACGATCTCATGCGCGGCGTATCAATTCGCCGCATCCGTTCGAGGACAGCGAGTGCTTAGCTGCAGATTCTCGACGCTAATAGATCATGGACCAGAGGAAGAGGAGGAATTAATTAGTGTTTGCGTAGCTCTTGATGTCTGGAAGAGACGGTACGATGTATTCGTTAAGTTACTGTAGAATATACGCTTGGAGAAAACATTTTTGTCGACATTTTTCTTTCACAGGAATGTGTGATGCGTGGTTTTAGAAGAAGCTTCTAAAGTATCTCGTAAAACTCGATATTATAGCTAACCGCTATCCGACCTACTTTTATGCGTGTAACATCCAGACGAAATTTACATTTGATCTTGAGCGGTTATCGAATCTTCGCTTTTTATTGAGAATTAAATCGGATTTAGAACCGCACCCGGCGCGGCGTTTCGGCGAATAACGTTGAGAGTACATTTTAACGCGGAGCTAATCGATATTCGTTTCGTTGCTCCCGCGGATTTTCACAACGTTTACGTTTACTTATATCCATAGAAATCATCGCAAAGTTTATATAGTTACGCTCGACGTTATCCGTCGTAAAAATTCTGAAATCAAAAATCCGTGCACGTTTTGCGCGTTGCGCATTAATTAAATCCTGACATAGATATCTCAATATAGCTATAGAATATAACGTCAATCATATAAAAGCAAAATTGGATATTTTGCCTCTTGAATACATTCATAAAAATATAATAATAAAATGTTGTAATACCGAAAGGGAATGGTTATCTTTTCAGTATAGTCGTACGTTTGTCAAACACATTAGTGTATGTAAATATGCGCTTTCCAACGATCACGTGTGTGTTGCACATTGCTGCGATTTTTATTTCTTTTTTCACCCTAATGCGCGGAGAGTTTTAACGGAGAGATATATTTGCAGCTGATTTATTTCGTTTACTTTTCGTTTACTTTTATTTACTTCTCACAAAATACTGAAGATTCTCTTCGCGAATATCACGTAAAGTGACCTATTTTCTCGTCAGTGTTAGTCTTTTCGCGACAACGCGACGAGACCACAGCTATATATATGGCGCGGCCAAGTGTCACTCTAAAAGCACTATCCTTCTCCATATGTGTACAGCTGAAATGCAATTCTACAAAGTATTGTAAATCGTTCAAGATACTACTGCAATTTGTCTATAATTTAATAACGTGTCCCCGCTATGTGTTTCATGCTCTATAAATTTAACGAAAATCTTCGGCGAATTATAATTATAATGATTTTTTTTATACGAAGGATGTGTTTTCCGCAAGTTACTTACAGTGATCTTATATATAATAAAAGCGTTGAATATTGCGACAATAACAGCATGCTTGGATACAAAAGGAGTCTATACGAAGGTCCAAGCATTCCATGCAATCAGATTTTTCGTTTTTGATAGCCTAAAAACTTTTTAGCTCGCAACGTAACCGTAACCCGATCCATTAAGCACCAAAGTAGGGAAGTGAGCTATATCTAAGATGTTCCATTTTACCAGACCAGTTTCATTTTACCAGACCAGTTCCATTTCTTCTTTTCCAGCACGTAAAGAGAAGAAAGAGATTGAATGAAGGATCGCGAATTCGTATCAATTTCATTCTTTTGCTTCGACGATAGAGTCAATATTAAAGATAAGCTTAAAAAATGTAATATATAAGCTTATGTTTTATTAATATATTCAACTTTTTAAAATAACACAAACATTTTTATAATATTTGATCCATTCAATAACTTTTTAAATTAAAAAAAATTTATACATGCAAAAAATAAAAAAAATATATGATGATTTAATATTATTAATAAATGATGAATGATAAATGCAATCAGAGAAATCTTGCCCGTAAATCAACTTTTCGGTGTGCTTTGTAAAATTTTCTTTTTATGTTGCTGTGTCACCTTGTACTTATTACTTGGCTTTAAGAAACAGTTTTATTATCATCACTTATTAGTTTGTTCTACTAATAATATTTAAGATCTGCTCATTCTATTTATTGTTTATACGTTTCGAACATTTATCGTTGTTTTAATCCTTATCGATTCTTTTTCATTAGTGATGTAAGTTATTTCATTATTAACTTTATAATGTCATGGAAAGAATTCACATTTAACAAAACGTAATCAATTTGTTCCGAACAAGATTAGATAAATTTTGCGAATGTAATAAAATGCCCATTATGCAAACAAGCTTAAAAATAATAATATTATGTTAATTATAATAGCATGAAATATTTAAATATAAAAAATACAGATAAACTATTAATATGTTGACTGTCCACTGTCCAGCGAATTTTCTACATAGAATTATTCACCTAACTTAATGACTCGCAATCTATTCGTTGTATGGCAAATATTATAAACAAAAATTACACGATAGCATGAAGCATGAAGAAGAATTCATAGTATGAAAAGGAATATACACTACAGCAATTTCTTTTCCTGCATTTTTTATATATTGAGAAGATTATACCTTTGAGTTTTTTAAATAAAATATCTCATATTTTTTTTAATAAAAATGGAAAAAGCAATGAACACTGGATAAAAAAAATATTAAGCCATATTAGATCTAAAATTTATACTTAATAAGATGTTTGCAATAGAAATTCTACTCGTATATTAAATACTGTTCAAAGTGCTGACCAAATCGATAGAAACATTTAATCGATTTATAATTAAAAAACATTCTACAGTGTAAATTAAGAGATTCTAATACGTGCTTTTGTAATACGTTCTTACATATCTTTTGGTGGTGTTGGTGGCTTACAATAAACTTCATTTTTATTATATTAGTAGAATCAGTGTAGTAGAATAAGGTAAGTGATGATAGACCAAGAATGGGACCTTGAGATACCAGGTGGAATATTGAAGTGGAGAAAGGAAAAAAGGAAATTTCTCAACAAGTGCTGCTTGTGCTATGCTCCTATTTATAAGGATTGCAATAAAAAGACAGCAGAGCAGAATAGGCCGTATTATCTACTGCCGAAGTTTAGGAGGCTAGGAAAAGATCGTGACTGACCGTCTAGAATACTTTTGTAAAACCAAGAATTATTAATACGGTCAAGGACCCAAAATCGAATTTTCACAGTATATACAATATTCTTATTTCAAGAACAAGCAATAAATAAGCTATTGTGATTGACGATCCCTTGAGTGCGCGCACATGCAATTCGCGATAACAAAGCCGATTAATTATATTTTGCTGAATTAACATACATGGTATGAAGATTGTATCGCTACCGCATCGAAGGCGCGGCCCACATGTTCCGTCCAATATCTCCGTTTAATTCAGGGAACATGACGCGAGTATTATCACCTTCGTAGCTATCGATCAAGAATTTATCCATTATTTCGATATGTATTTCCTGTATATTACTTATGTGCGTTTTTTTCAAGTTTCTTCAAAAGATGTAAACATACATTGAGACTTATTTTTTTTATATTTTAAATATAAAAAATTCATGTATTGTAGCCCACAAACAAGTTACGTTAGATATTAATATTTGTCTGCAACATATAGACGTATATAATAAACTGAGTGTTTCCATTGGAGAGTTTCCGGCAAAATCTGAAGGACAGAAGATACCTATGCTTGCGGAAACGCTTTCCTTTCCTAATTGTCACAATTCAGTCTATTATGTACGTCTATGGTCTGCAATCAAATATTAATACAGAAAATAAAAATGGTTACAATGAATACAATTACTTGTTATTAAGAATATTAAATAAGAGTAAAATATTCTTATACTTATTACAACAAATATTTTTAAAGTCAAAGCAAATACTTCTGTAATAAAAGCAAAAGGTTATTTATAATAAATAGAGAATTATGTTTTTATTAACTTTGAAACAATACTTTTCTTTCTACGTTTTGTGTCGTACATCTATTTTTATCTTGAATATATCGATCTTATAAAAAAAAGAGTTAAATGGTTTCAGGCTTTTTGAATCTCAACGATAAAGTGGCAGCAGGTAATCAAGGTCTAAAGGATGTGGTCATGGCGTTAAAGTGGGTTCAAAAAAATATATCAGAGGTTGGTGGAGATCCATGTCGCTATCTTTGGCGAAAGTGCTGGTGCAGCCTATCACACATTGTCTAGCACTATCTCCATTAACTAAAGATTCAACCTACAAACTTATCGATACAGAAACCTCAAATTTCATCCTATAATTTAATCCTATTTACTGATAGGTTCATTGATCAACTTGATTGTTTCAACGAAACCATTCAAGCATTGACGCATTCAAAAATAGAAAATATCTAAATAAAAGAGAAGTTAAAATCATTGTTTCAATAATTGTCCATTTTCTTTATTAAAAAAACACGCTATTTTTTCGATTGTATATATATACATATATATATATACATATATATATATACATATATATATATATATTGTGGTGTATGTGTGTGTCGTGTGTAATTGATACTTTATCATTATTTGCAATTTTTTCAAAGTAAAAAATACTGTTTACTGCACCGCTTATCGCTGCAGCAGGAGAGATACTTAATGTACGCGCACTTATAAATCGTATGTAAAACAGTCCCGTCCCATCGGAATTACCCGGTAGACGATAACGATATTAAAAACAACGAATCAGCAACTTTTCTTCATTTAACTCCCACTCTCCTCCTCCTCCTCCTCCTCCTCCTCCTCCTCCTCGTCCTCTTTCTCCTTCTCCTCCTTCCAAAGAGAGCCAATCGAGCCATTACAGCAGAATGTTCCGACATTCAGTTACACGAGTATATATATGGTTGCATAATCGTAGCTCCACATACATAGTTGCACAAGCTAAATCGGCGGATTCGTTAACGTTGTTATTTCGTCGTTCTTCCACCGTATCCATCATGGACAATAATCGAGTGGATATATACGTACGTGAGGGAAGATTAATCGGTATCGTTGAGAAAGCTGTCCATGGCGGTTGTTACGTCGCCTTCCGAGGAATACCGTACGCGAAACCGCCGGTTGGCGAACTCAGGTTCAAGGTAAATAACATTCTCTCACCAAAGTTCAGCGTATGCGTTCAGCATAAGCGTTTAACTCCAATCTTGGACAAGTTAAACTAACAGCTTCGCTTCTCATCTGTCTTTCTTTAGATTTTTAATTAGACAGGTACGAAATGTCAGTTAAAAAAATTATAATTGAATAACACTGATTTTAAAAAATAACTCTTACTTATCTTGCCGGATCATTATTTTATATTTAATTAAATTGGTAGATTACATGGATTATTCATTGCGCTTTGGATTTTACGTACACTTGGGCGCGACATTCAGAGAGTGATTTATGGACAAATGTAAATATCAAATCAAGTATAAAATCTGATTCTACTACAAAAAATAGAAAATTATAATTAGTACCTATTCTCTCATAATTTACAATTAATTTTCAACTGTTAACATATTTTTTAAATTTAAATTATTAATTCAATCGAGGTATCAGTGGTATATGTATATGAATTAAAAAAAACCTTGTAGAACAAAAAAGCCTTCAAACTTTCTTCAAACTTTAATATTATTGTAATATTACTAGATAATTTCTTATAGCTGCAAATAATTTATATTGGCATATTATCAAGTTAGTAACTTGCGAGACTTGTGGAAAACTGTAATTTTATAATTTTAATAAAGAAATAACACGAATGGATTCTTCACATATTTATAGAATTCAACTGCGACGGTAAATTTCTAGCGTGATTCGAATAAGTACAATGATTTATTTCTAGACAAGTTAATCTTTTTGTTATAGATTCGTGTAACTGAAGCATATAGAAACAAAAACATGAACAGTAGAACTTAATCGGTAAATCGATCAATCACAGTCGAGCGTTCTTTCCGAGCTAATCTACCATTCTCGAGAATGCTCGCTTGTAACTAGTCGATTCATTTACTGCCTAATTTCTACTACTGCTTAAGTTTTTCATTGTGTCACAACTTCAAGAATGCACACGGAATATGAGAAAAAGCGGCGCGCTTGAAATTTTCGTGGTTCAAATATTCAAGCAACGCAGAAATTTTATTACGTATATTGCCAATAGGCTGTTATTGACAAAATAAAGAATTAATATACCGAGTACAAAATTCAAGACCCTCAGTTTTGTTTACACGTAATTATGAACTTTGTGCTCTCTTCATAATTAATCATCCGCTTGTTGACGACGTAGATACAGACGGCGAAAATATCCAGCAATTACAATTGTTGCATACGGAATGAAAAAGTATCCTTGAGATCTCAAGAATCGATACGCGCACGTGTCAATCATTTATATTGAAAATTTGTCAATATTCTCCATGCATTCGTGAGTGTGGATCAATCATAGGGCAAATTACGAATTTAGAACAGGTTGCATAATCGCACGTGTGCGCTCTTTTTATGAAGGAAAAAAATACAATGCGAGATTAATTCTAAAATAAAGGCAATGTCTATATCTATACAGGATCCGCTACCACCAGAAACATGGTCCGGCGGCAGAGATGCCTCAAAATATGGTAACATCGCTGTTCAAGTTGATATGATGACACGAGAAATGGTAGGCGACGAAGATTGCCTCTACCTGAACGTATATACTATAGATATTATGAAAAAACGCCCAGTTATGGTGTGGATACATGGTGGCAGTTTTGCCATGGGTTCCGGTGATGCCACCTTCTATGGTCCTGATTATATTGTTCAGAAGGACGTGGTACTGGTTACGCTAAATTACAGACTAGGGGCTCTCGGTACGTTGGATGTTAGCTCAATACGAAATTGTGCGACATTTACGTCTCGTAGTTTTTTAGAATTAACATTTTTAGATCTTAAACTTCTTTTTTCAAAGAAATCGTTTTGTACACTGATTTTCTTTTTAAGATAACCCATATTTTAAAGACAGCTTGATATCTTGTAGCATTGTACCTAGCTACATATGTATAAGGTACTGATATGTAGGTACAATGCTACATAGATTCATATTATGTTGTTGATATTATCTATCTTTGCGTCATTTGAAGCAAAAATGTTTCTTAACAGAAATATTATACCATTAATGTAAATTTTACTTTTAGATGTATATTAACCATCTACTTTTAATTTTGATTAATCGAGTTTGCAAATAAAACATGCATTAATTACTTCAGGTTTCCTGAATCTCAATGACAAAGTGGCAACGGGTAATCAAGGTCTAAAGGATGTGGTTATGGCATTACAATGGGTCCAGAGAAATATATCACAATTCGGAGGAGATCCGAAAAACATCACTATTTTTGGCGAAAGTGCTGGTGGAGCTATCGTGCATTATCTAACTCTGTCTCCGTTAGGCAAAGGTGCAACTTAGATGCACTTGATACGCAATGATATAAAATCTGTAAATTTCATCGTATTTAATATTCAAAGACTCATTGGTCATTTTAAACTCGATTTTTCTTCAACGAAAACGTTCAAAATTGATACGTTTTAAGATAAAAGAAAAAGAGTTGTTGCCCAAGTCTCTCTCTCTCTCCCCTCCCCCCTCTCTCTCTCTCTCTCTCTCTCTCAACTGAATAACAAAATTGCTATAAAATCAATTTTAAGTAAGTATAGAAGATATTTAAAAAAGTTTTTATTTAAAACTTTTGAAATTTTAATTTCAATTTTAACGATAAATTAGATATTGAAAGTTGTAGGAAATAACTACTAATATTTTCTAAAATATTTTCTCAAAAATAAAATCAATTCTAAAGTGATCCACAAAATAATGATTAAAGGAATATTTATCGGATAAGATTTTATGACAATTAATTAATATATTAAACTAAATTTGACTGCACTTTACAGGTTTATTTCATAAAGCGATATCACAAAGCGGCGTTGCCGCGAATCCTTGGGCCTTGACTGAGTGGACGAACAAAGCGATGAACAGAAGTTTTCAACTTGCCGAGAAACTTGGAAAAGCGACATTAGACCCGAAAGTCGCCTACGAGTTTCTTAAAACAATTGACGCAAAAAAACTTATAAAAACCGCACACAAGTTTCTTGCCACGCAAACGGTAAGTATATATATATCTCAATATTTTATTAAATTATACTTTATACAAGCGCAATTGATTATATTATGTGAACAGGTGGTACGAAATATTTTCACTAATAATACTTTTTTGCAGGATCGTCTACAACATACTATAATGTTTACACCCAGTTTAGATTACGAGTCACCGAATCCATTCTTTCCGGAACACCCATGCAAGTTGATACATCGCGGAGTTAAAGTGCCGTTCCTTTTAGGAAATACCAGTTGCGAAGGGTCTTTTCTCATAAGCAGTACACTTGTCGGACGTAAGTGCATTTGCATGCGCGTTCGCTAAATATATCTCCAGCCACTGTAGCGCATGAATTTTCATATTACGTGACCTACTACGAATAATACACATTGATATTATATGTATGTATATGTGTAGTGTATGTATCGTATAGGTATGCCCTATCAATATTAACAAATCAATATATACAAATATTATAATTATGGATAATACTATAAACAAAATTGAAGTGTTAATAAATTAGAATTTTTCATTAATTGTAATTAAAAAATTATGCGTCAAAATAATCATCTTTGTTCTAAAATAACGTTACTTTTAACATATGCTTCGTACATACGTTTATAATTAAATGTTACAACAGTTAGATATTGCTCGTTTTTTTTATTTTTCAGTATCATCAACACACATGTCATATTTTTCTTAACAAGCCATATGGGAGAAATAATAGAATATAATATTTTCACGCAAACAAATTCTCTTTTTAGCGAATTAAATTATTTTCTTAGCAAATAAGTGCCTAAAATAGCTTGTGTAATCGTTAAAAGTAATATAGTTTTTAAATTTCAGAAATAAGCAAGGAAGCTCTTAAACAAGTCAATTCCGATTTTAAAAAGACTATGATGCCCGGAGTTTTATCTGCATTGCCAAAGATACCGATCACGGTTGAAGAATTACGATTTTTATATTTTGGTAACAAAGCAATATCAGAAGAAACTCTAATAAATTACGCTGATTTTCTTGGAGATGCCTTATTCTACCGTGGTACCATGGAAGTGATCGATATCCAAATGAATTCTGGTGGTTACACGCCAACATATTTGTATAAATTTTCGTATGAAAGTAAAACTTCCCCCACAAAAAAAATAATGAACGTTACGCTTCCAGGTAACGTCGCTATTTTACTTAAAACCACACAAAAGCCTTTAATCTTCTAAGAAATACGAGTACATTTATCATGATTTAATGTTAACAAAAACGACTCTGATTTTCTAAATATTATTTTTAAAAATCCACCATATATCAAACATTTAAAAATATTTGACTTAAAAAGATTAAAGATTATTTTGTAATATTTAAACAAAACGTTAATTACTTTAAGAAAATTCAGTTTGCGTTTTCAAAATTGATTTATTATATGACATTATTTTAGGAGTGGCTCATGGTGAAGATATATTTTATTTATTTCATCCTCATATGATGAAAGAGTTCAATTTACCACCACCTGCTCCTAATTCGAAAGACTATAAAGTGATAGATCGCTTAACGCAGATGTGGACGAATTTTGCTAAAACAGGGTACAATAAACTTAATTTCTTTTTTTACCGTTTACGGAAATTTTATAATTGTATTAATATATATTTAATTTTAAATTTTCAATTTATAGAGATCCAACGCCTGCTATTACGGATTTGAATCCGATTAAATGGACTCCATTAAAGCACGGAGATGTATACGATTATTTAAACATTGATATTGAACCTCGGATGGAAATCATTCGTAAAGGAGAACAGCGCTGCGATTGGAAGAATATGAAACACAAATTATAAGATTCTGTCTGCTAAAATATTTACATTAAAATTATGTTTCTTAATGTCTATTAATTTTATTTTGTGATAAATATGTTATACCCAGTATTCTTAAAGAATTTACAATGTATGGACATATTAATAGATATTCTTTTCTATGTACAATTTGAAATCGATTTTTGTTACCGAAAATGTTATATTGATCAAAATAAAGTTGGAATATACAAATAAATCGTGGAACATTATTATGTAACTTCATAAAGTGAGCTTCGTCTTGATTTAATACATATTAATTTGAGGCTTACTTGCAAATATAGTAAAAATATAATGAAAAATTATTGAAAAATTATAACGGAAAATCTCGATCTCTTCGTTAAGAATGAAATGTAATTATAAATTCATAAAAAATAACACTGTACATTTACGTTCATTCTAAAATATTTTCTACATTTATATATGATTTAAATATATTCTATTCCTTTTTTCTTCAAAATTTGTGTGATAAATTTAAAAGTAATTTCAACTAACAATTATGCAAATTTCAATTCTGTGTGTGCTCAGTAAGAAAAATTCATATTTTCTATAATTATATTTGCACAATTCTGTGAGTTAATTTACATTTACAGTGCATCGGGGAGCATTTCTTCATATCCCTTGCACATTTAGAATAGCAAAACGCATAACAAGTTTTCATAGTTGTACACTGAGAAATATAGCAAAAGAGATAATGCAAGTTTATGTGCATCACATGTTTATGTGCTGACGCGTGCATTACGTAAAATATTAATCATCGGCGTAGGCTATAAATAAAACTTGATCAACATACTCGATTCTAATCTCACTTGTTTCTTATACAATTATTGATATTTTCACAACACATCTACGCAACACAGATGAATAAATACGCTGTTTGTCAGTCCGCTCGTCAGTATTCCAGCGTATTCAACATGGACAACAGCAGAGTCGAAATATGCGTGCACGAGGGAAAGTTAATTGGTATTGTAGAAAAAGGTGTTTACGGTGACTACTACACCGCCTTTCGAGGAATACCATATGCGAAACCGCCAATTGGAGAACTTAGATTCAAAGTACGTAAAATTCTATTATGAATGCACTTTCAGAAAGAGATAATAGTATATTGTGCACCAAGAGAAGAAAGCAGCGTTTTTAAGACGAGTGTGAAAAAGTTTTCGACCCAAGATGCACACGATATTTTTCACAACACCTTTACGGAAATGTTAGACTTCTGAATGCCTGTAGAAATAGTGCGTTTGGTGCATTCGTGCGTATAAACTGGTCCATTCGTATAATACAGTTTATACGCGCGTATCGTTAAATAGAAAGTGAAAAATAAAGTGATGGGGGGTCCAGGGGCAAAGTCCCTGGTGGGGAGTGTGGAAAGCGAAGCCCCCCACAGAACACAAAATTAAAATAATAATAAAATTAAAAAAATATATATAAATTTTCGAATAAGATACAAGCTGTTTTCGGTCTATAAGCTTAGGTCTTAGGCAACTCAATTACCGTGTATTAATTACCGTGTATATGTATTATTATAATACATACACTGAGAAAAAAAGCTGTTGCTTCAATTAAAGTGCTATCAGGGGTTTTAGTTTTAGTCTAACTGTAGTGTGATTCTCGTCTGTAACTCGTTATGCTGTCGTTTATGTACTCATAACGACAGTTGCGCAGGTATATGCACAGAAAAAAAGAAGTATCAAATCAACACTGATATACTTGTATATACGCAAGAATATATAATTTTCTTATATAAGAATTTCAACTTTTTATTTCAAGTTTTTTCTTTCTTACTTGTTAATTGAACCACATATAGAACTTCGTTTAGCTATATAAATTACTTCATCCAAGCAAGTTTTTTCTTCTTTCAACGCAATAAAATCTTATTTCAAGATTATATATTCTTACGTATAATATAAGTATATCAGTGTTGATTTGATACTTCTTTTTTTCTGTGTGGTAAAAAAGCTGCGTAATGCCAATATAACGATAACGTTACTGCATAAGGAGTTACAAAATCGCAGCTCTGATTGCTTATCGCTTATCGCGCTTTGAAAAAATTTAAAAAATACGAAAACACAACTCTTTTACAGAAAATTATGATTAAACGATCCCGATAAACGATATCTGTTTATCAAGTATATTATGTAATTATTATATAATCTGTTTGTCTTTTATTATTATATAATCTTATTATATAATCTCTTTTTCTTTATCTATACATATGTAAAAATAAAATAATATAAAATATTAATTAAATTCAGTTTTGGCTCAACTAATCGCTTATCATGCCGTAAGGAGATTAGAAAAATACGAAAAATTAACTCTTTTAGAGAAAAATACGATTAAACGACACTGATAAAGCTATTTATCAGTTGTGTTATGCAATTATTATATAATCTTGTTATATAATCGTTTTTCTTTATCTATACATATCGCGCCCTGAGAAGAATACTGTCACAACTTAAAAAATTTCGATTTTAACCCTCCGAGAACACACCTATTTTTTCATTCACGGAGAACACTCTGGGTCAATCTGACCCTACACACACTTTGATCGTCCACCATTTTAAATTGACGAGTGCGATCAGCTTGAAAAAATTTCCATATGTACTTGGAACATTGTTAAATCAATTGATATAAATAAAAAGTGCCGTTGGAATTATTCACACATTTTAAAAAATTCAAAAAAAAATCATTTTTTTGAATTTTTTTTTTAAACGTAATTTACAAACAAAATTTTATTTTTTTATAAAAAAAAAGTCAAATTGACCCGATGTGTTCTCGGAGGGTTAAGTTAGGCCCATAAAAAGCACGCCCAAAATGTTACCTATATGTGCTACAGTAGTGTCACAAGTTTATGTGCGAAATCCGCTGCATGGGGCTAAAGTGTCGTTATTCTTGTAAACCAGTCATGTTGTGATTTCTTGAATAAATAGCGCTAAAAGCGAATTGACAAGTGAATCATAGCTGACCTCTTCAAGAAAAAATATAAGTTTTATTACAACAAAATATCATAATTGTAATTGCGTTAGTTATCTCACAATTCACAGAAATTGAATTTTGTTTACAATTATGAATTTTTTAGTTGTGGGAGTATTCTTCTCGAGGTGCGATATTTAAACATAAAATAATAATAATAAAATACTGATATTTAGAACAATAATTTAATAAACTAAAGAAGATTACGATAAACAAATTTTTATGCGCGATTGTTCGAAGAAATAACTGATTTCGAACAATTTATTTGTAACATAAATTAATCTTTTAATTTGTTAAACAATTTGTTGATAATATAAATTAGTAATTAAGTTTAAAGATATTAGTCACAAAAAAAAGATAAACTAGCATAGATGTCCATCCAGTGCACGCCATTCCTAATTTATGCGGAACTTACAGCTCATTCATTAGCTTTAAATTGTTCTTATTTAAGAAGTACCTATTACTCAAACGCAATTTTACGTAAAGAAAAAATTGTTTCTTCTAACTCAGAGAATCGCACAGTGCGCACAAATTTTGAAAAATTCTATATATGAACAAATTTTACGTATTTAGGATCCGGTACCAGTGGAACCATGGTCCGGTGGTAGAGACGCCTCGAAGCACGGAAATATCGCTGTTCAATTGAATGAGTTCACACGCAAAATTGAGGGCGATGAAGATTGTCTCTATTTAAATGTGTACGCAACAAAAATTGAATCCTCGAAAAAACGTACCGTTATGGTATGGATACACGGCGGTGCCTTTTATATGGGTTCCGGTGATGCATTCTTTTATGGCCCCGATTACATCGTGCAAAAAGACGTAGTTTTGGTTACCTTGAATTATAGACTAGGAGTTCTAGGTACGTTATTTGTTTCAGTATACAATCATTTATGGCATTTAATAGTAAATGGTTATATTGTATCTATTTTAACGATAATTTCACTTGGATATGTTGATTTCTCTTTACAGACCTTTCATTCCCAAAGTTAAACATTTCAAAAATATAAATTTATAAAAGAAAAGTTAAATCCATATTTATTTATATCACGTTTACAATACGTTATTTACTTTTTGTATACAAGACTATTTATATTTGCCGCTCATACGATCAGTGTACTAGAAACAAGTTATGACGCGATTTTTCCTTCGGATATAAAGTAACCATTTATTTTTTAATTTAAACGAATCGAGTTTATAAAAAAAATGCATTAATGACTTTAGGTTTCCTAAACCTTAACAACAAAGTGGCAACGGGTAATCAAGGTCTGAAGGATATAATCATGGCGTTACAATGGGTCCAGAAAAATATATCAAAATTCGGTGGAGACCCAGAAAATGTCACTATCTTCGGTGAAAGTGCTGGTGGAGCCCTCGTACATTGTCTCACTCTGTCTCCATTAGCTAAAGGTATAATATATTTTGTCGATATAGTAGATTTATCGATACATTCACAATAATTTAAAATCTTCCAATCTCATCCCATTTAAACATGAATTTATTCATAATTCAACCGCGATTTTTCATTAACAAAAACATACAAACAGTATAATACGTTTGGATATGAAAAATAAATAGTCTACATATAAATCTATTAAATAGATAATAAATTCTATTAAATAGATAATATCTATTAAATAGATAATTAAATACTCTTTTTCTCTTTCAGTTAATTTCAAATAAGATGTAATAAAAAATTAATTATTTGCAGTTTTTAAATAAATCATTCAAAATTTAATTACAAAATCATATCAGTAAAATATTAAAATTTATAAAATAACTAACAAATTTCCGAGACAGAGAAAGAGAGAGAGAAATTGTCAGTAATGTAAAATTAATCACAAAGATTAAGGACTCAATGATTTAAAAAACTTGTATTCATCCTAAAATAATTTGTATATTACAAAAAAAAGAAAGATTTTATGATAAGATGTATAGAATTAATTTGTTACGACTGTTTTACAGGTTTATTTCATAAAGCGATATCGCAAAGCGGCGTCATAAGGTGTCCTTGGGCTTTTACCGAACAACAACTACATTTGGAAAAAGGTTTTCGGCTCGCCGAGAAACTTGGAAAAGCGACCGCAGATCCGAAAGTCGCTTACGAGTTCCTCAAAACAATCGATGCGAAAAAGCTTATAGAGACTGAACGGAAGTTTCTCTTGACGGAATCAGTAATTATCTGAACATTTAATCGCAATTATACGAGTGCAATAAATTATAGTATGCATGCTACTATTTTTAGTCTATGCGAATAAAATACTTTCTTTGACAATATTTTTTTCGCAGGAGCGTAAACAATTCAGCTTGATATTTACACCCTCTTTGGATCACGAATCATCAAATCCATTTTTCCCGGAAGATCCAGAGACGTTTATGTGCCGCGAGGTTAAAGTACCATTTCTTTTAGGTTTTACCAGTTGCGAGGGATCTTTTATTATAGGCAGTACTGCCTTTAACGGACGTGAGTTTTATTTTTATCTCTATAAAGTATATTTTTAATCGCTTCGAATTTTCGTACAATGTGTTGTGTTCAAAATAACATAATATTAGTATTAGGTGACCTAGCAAACATGCACTGTCAATGCTTACAATTAAATAAAATTTTCACAAATAATATTGTACATATATCTATATAAAGTTAGTAAATATTAATTCGTAATTTTGGAATACATATATAAGAATCATAATTAATTGCTAGAACATTTTTGTTCCAAGATAACTTTATTGTACGTTTGTCTATAGTTAAGTTTCGTTATCATAGAACGTGTTAATTGAGATAAATGTATTCTTATATTCCGTATTATCTACGTAATGTAATATATGTATCTCTCTCATGTCGGATTCTTTTTATCAGATCACACTGTATGTTAAATAATGTTAAATAATGTCTTGACAACATATTTTCTTTGGCAAATGTGCTTAAATCAATTATTTTTTTAGCTTGAAAGAAAGATTTGTTAAAATATTCATTACTTATCACACAACAATCTTATATATAGAAAATAATACTAAAATGTTTGTAAAATTATTTCAGACATAAGCAAAGAGGAGCTTGAAACAATCAATTCCGATTTCAAGAAAACTATATTGCCCAGATGTTTATCTACATTATCAAAAATATCAATCACTATCGAAGAATTAAAATCTTTATATTTTGGTGACAAAGCAGTGTCAGAGGAAACTCTAATGAATTACGTTGATTTTATCAGCGACGAATTCTTCTGTCGTGGCATAATGGAAGTGGTGGATATTCAGACAAAGTTGAATAATAATGATAAGAAAGCGACGTATCTGTATCAATTTTCATACGAGAGTGACACTAATCCCTTGAGAAAAATATTTAAAGTTCAGATCCCAGGTATTATCATTAATATTCATTTAAAACTATTTAACAACTTGTAATTACTTCAGAACTCTAACAACTTTTAATTTTAGAGAGTATGTATATCATTTTATGTTGTAATTACACATATCGCAATTACAACATAAAATAACTACAAATATTTCTAAATTTCTTAGTTTTTAAATCTATAGGTATAATTTTAAAGAAACAAAAATGGTTTTATTTTATATAATTTGACTTAAAAAATAATCTGTCTCTTTTTTAAAGCATTTAGAAGATTAATTTACAGATTTAATTAACGGTTAAATGATAATATTTTATAGGTGTGACTCATGCCGAGGAATTGGCGTACTTATTTCATCCTTATATGATAAAAGAATTGGACTTGTCGGCGCCTGCAGTTGATTCGGAGGACTATAAGATGATAAATTGTTTAACGCAAATGTGGACAGATTTTGCTAAAACAGGGTACGAGAATATCTTCTTTTTCTTCGTATTTTTTTATTTTTTGCGACGTTTTAATTTTATCAATCTGATTTAGGAATCCAACGCCTACTACAAAGTTGTGGTTGTCAGTGACCAATTCACAAAGCGGAAAATACAATTATCTGAATATCGACACAAACTCGCAAACAAAGGTTTTCCGTAAAGGAGAAGAAAGATGGGATTGGGAAAAGAAGAAAAATAAGTTACGGCGCTAAAATTTTATCTACATTAAAATTAGGTTTCTCCGGGTACCTTTTGCGTTTATAAATATTCTCTCGTTATTTTTCAAAGATATTTTATATATGTGGAATGTGGGCACTATTGTTATTCCCTTTAAATTCAGGATCGGTTTTAGTTAGTGGAAATAAGGAGACTATAATGTTTTTTGAACTATATGACTTATTAAAATCAATAAATTTTTCACGATTATTAAACTCAAAAAGTATTAGTAAATCATGCAATATATTTGTCGCTAAATTTCAAGTAATTTTAACTAAATACTGAAAATTTCGCAAGATAAAGTTAACTTTAAAATCGTAACGGAAATGAAATTAAAAGAAAATAATATATATTGTTATATTTAGTATTGTATTAAAATTTTCGTGTTTTTGTATCATTAATATGGCATATATATCACTTCCATATATTCTCTTATATTTATTTTGTATATCCCGCACAGATTGCAGCTTATTCGTTTTTTTTTTGTATTTCATAATATACCTATGCATATTCAACTCCTTTAAATTTTAAAGCAATTTTGATTGATCGTTACATAAAATTGTCTTTCTCGTTGAATTAAACTCTATAAGAACTTCATGTCAAGGTTTTTTTTCTAGAAAATACCTGTTATTTTTTCCCATATAAGTTAATATTTTCTTTATAAAAAAATTAACTCTAAATTCGACTGAAACATTGTTTCACCATCCTTATCATCATTGTCGTATAAGATGTCTGAGAGGTAAATGAAAAGTATAAGAAATAAGCAAGTTCAGAGCATCATCTAACAATGGGGCAACTAACTTTCGTACAATTCTATAAGATGATACATCACTGCTTTTAACACGTCTCGTCGGGTCTCGCGTGTAAAACACAAGGCGCATGCGTTTCTCGTTCGAGGCTGTCGCTCCTGGTCGTTCCTTCGCCTTTGTACATATATACAGTTCTTTGGCAAGTTCGAACACATCGCTGATCGATCGTGAATCCTCCGGTCGAAGTCCGAACAGGTAAGAACAAACGCGAGCCACGATATCACGGTGCAAATTTCGCGGAGGAGACCATTATAAAACATTATACAATCGACCGGAATTCGATGAGATCTAATTTAAATCTAGCCGGTTGGATGTGCGTGAGATTGTAGTAACAGTTAATTAGTACGTGCGAGTAACTTTTGCAGTTAATTGTTCACGGATACATATCAAGTTACGTGCCGCATTCGGACAAAGACAGAGCCGATTTGTCGCGCAGCTGATGAAGAAACGGTCTTCCGTTTTTGCGGGTAGACTTGGTCTCGGTTTTTGCATCGCACGCTCGTATATCGCGCAACGTGCATTTCGAGAACGGTAATATTCTAAATTTGCAATGACCGCGTAACATGGATTCTCCACGTGAAATTTTCCGTTACCAAGATGTTTACCGCGAGCGTCGATCCCGCATCCATTTGACTTTCCGCTAATCGAATGACAACATACAGTACCGGTCAAAAGTATTGCATCGCTCATGGAAAGGGAAGTCGTTACTAATAAAGAAAAGCGTACATAAATGATATAAAATCATCGGCGTAGGCTATTAATAAAACTTTATCAACATACTCGATTATAATCTAACTTGTTCCTTGAAATTATTGACATTTTCAAAAACACATCTACGCAACACAGATCAATAAATACGCTGTTTGTCGGTCCGCTCGTCAGTATTCCAGCGTATCCAACATGGACAACAGCAGAGTCGAAATATGCGTGCACGAAGGAAAGTTAATTGGTATTGTAGAAAAAGGTGTTTACGGTGACTACTATACCGCCTTTCGAGGAATACCATATGCGAAACCGCCAATTGGAGAACTTAGATTCAAAGTACGTAAAGTTCTATGCATGCATTTTCAGAAAGAGATAAATTAATTTTAGTTTTAGTCTAACTGAAATGCGATTCTCGTCTGTAACTCGTTATGTTGTCGTTTATTTACTCATATAACGACAGTTGCGCAGGTATACTATATTCACAGAAAAAAGAAGTATCAAATCAACACCGATATACTTGTATATACGCAAGAATATATAATTTTCTTATATAAGAATTTCAACTTTTTATTTCAAGTTTTTTTTCTTGTTAATTGAACCACATATAGAACTTCGTTTAACTATATAAATTACTTCATTCAAGCAAGTTTTCTTCGTTCAACGCAATAAAATGTTATTTCAAGATTATATATTCTTGCGTATATACAAGTATATCAGTGTTGATTTGATACTTCCGAGGATACTTCTTTTTTTTCTGTGTGGTAAAAAAGCTGCGTAATGACAATATAACGATAACGATACTGCATAAAGAGTTACAGAATCGCAGCTCTGATCGCTTATCGCTTATCGCGCTATAAGAAAATTAAAAAAATACGAAAGTCACAACTCTTTTAGAGAAAATTATGATTAAACGATACCGATAAACGATATCTGTTTATCAAGTATGTTATGTAATTATATATAATCTGTTTGTCTTTTATTATTATAGAATCTTACCGTATAATCTCTTTTTCTTTATCTATACATATTGCACCCTGAGAAGAATACCGTCACAACTTAAAAAATTCCGATCTTGAGTTGGGTCCTTAAAAGCACGCCCAAAATGTTACCTATATGTGCTACAGTAGTGTCACAAGTTTATGTGCGAAATCCGCTGCATGGGGCTAAAGTGTCGTTATTCTTGTAAACCAGTTATGTTGTGATTTCTTGAATAAATAGCGCTGTAAGCGAATTGACAAGTGAATCATAGCTGACTCTTCAAGCTCTTCAAGAAAAAATATAAGTTTCATTACAACAAAATATCATAATTGTAATTGCGTTAGTTATCTCACAATTCACAGAAATTGAATTAAATTTGTTTAGAATCATGAATTTTTTAGTTGTGGGAGTATTCTTCTCGAGATGCGATATTTAAACATGAAATAATAATAATGAAATACTATTATTTAGAACAATAATTCAATAAACTAAAAAAGATTACGATAAACAAATTTTTATGCGCGATTGTTCGAAGAAATAACTAATTTCGAACAATTTATTTGTAACATAAATTAATCTTTTAAACTTTTAATTTAAATTAATTAATCTTTGTTAAATAATTTGTTGACAATATAAATTAGTAATTAAGTTTAAAGATATTATATAGTCACAAAAAAAAAGATAAACTAGCATAGACGTCCAGTGCACGCCGTTCCTGATTTATGCGGAACTTACAGCTCATTCATTAGCTTTAAATTGTTCTTATTTAAGAAGTACTACTCAAACGCAATTTTACGTTAAAAAAAAGTAGTTTCTTCTGACTCAGAGAATCGCACGGTGCGCACAAATTTTGAAAAATTCTATATATGAACAGATTTTACGTATTTAGGATCCGGTACCAGCGGAACCATGGTCCGGTGGTAGAGACGCCTCAAAGCACGGAAATATCGCTGTTCAATTGAATGATTTCACACGCGAAATTGAGGGCGATGAAGATTGTCTCTATTTAAATGTATACACAACAAAAATTGAATCCTCGAAAAAACGTACTGTTATGGTATGGATACACGGCGGTGTCTTTTGTTGGGGTTCCGGTGATGCACTCTTTTATGGCCCCGATTACATCGTGCAAAAAGACGTAGTTTTGGTTACCTTGAATTATAGACTAGGCGTTCTAGGTACGTTATTCGTTTCAGTATACAAACATTGTATGTCATTTTGTGGCATTTAATATTAAATGGTTA
This sequence comes from Temnothorax longispinosus, assembly GCF_030848805.1. NCBI lineage: Eukaryota > Metazoa > Arthropoda > Insecta > Hymenoptera > Formicidae > Temnothorax > Temnothorax longispinosus. Next base: position 28,400,026 of record NC_092358.1, read on the forward strand.
GATTGTATCTATTTTAACGATTATTTCACTTAGATATGTTGATTTCTCTCTACAGACCTTTCATTCCCAAAGTAAAACATTTCAAAAATATAAATTTATAAAAGAAAAAATGTTAAATCCACATTTATTTATATCACGTTTACAATACGTTATTTACTTTTTGTATACAAGACTAATATTTATATTTGCCGCTCATACGATCAGTGTACTAGAAACAAGTTATGGCGCGATTTTTCCTTGGGATATAAAGTAACCATTTTTTTTTAATTTAAACGAATCGCCTTTATGAAAAAAGATGCATTAATGACTTCAGGTTTCCTAAACCTTTACAACAAAGTGGCAACGGGTAATCAAGGTCTGAAAGATATAATCATGGCGTTACAATGGGTCCAGAAAAATATATCAAAATTCGGTGGAGACCCAGAAAATGTCACTATCTTCGGTGAAAGTGCTGGTGGAGCCCTCGTACATTATCTCACTCTGTCACCATTAGCCAAAGGTACAATATATTTTGTCGATAGACTTTGAGTAGACTTATCAATACACTCACAATAATTTAGATTCTTCCAATCTCATCCCATTTAAACATGAATTTATTCATATTATTCAACCGCGATTTTTCATTAACAAAAACATACAAACACTACAGTACGTTTAAATAATAAATTCATTCTCTTTTTCTCTTTCAGTTAATTTCAAATCAGATATATTTAAAAAAAATTATTTGTAGTTTTTAAATAAATAATTCAAATTTTAATTACAAAGTCATATTAGTAAAATATTAAAATTTATAAAATAACTAAAAAATTTCCGAGGCAGAGAGAGAGAGAGAGAGAGAGAGAGAGAGAGAGAAATTGTTAGTAATAAAAAATTAATCACAAAGATTAAGGACTCAATGCCATGGTTAAAAAAACTTGAATTGATTTTCAAATAATTTGTATATTACCAAAAACAAAAGAAGAAAAATTTTTTGATGACAAGATGTATAGAATTAATTTATTACGACTGTTTTACAGGTTTATTTCATAAAGCGATATCGCAAAGCGGCGTCATAAGGTGTCCTTGGGCTTTTACCGAACAACAACTACATTTGGAAAAAGGTTTTCGGCTCGCCGAGAAACTTGGAAAAGCGACCGCAGATCCGAAAGTCGCTTACGAGTTCCTCAAAACAATCGATGCGAAAAAGCTTATAGAAACTGAACGGAAGTGTCTCTTGACGGAATCAGTAATTATCTGAACATTTAATCGTAATTATATAAGTGCAATAAATTATAGTATGCACGCTATTTTTAATCTATGCGAATAAAATGCTTTCTTTGATAATATTTTTTTCGCAGGAGCTATTACAATTTAGCATGATATTTACACCCTCTTTGGATCACGAATCATCGAATCCAGTTTTCCCAGAGGAAGATCCAGAGACGTTTATGTGCCGCGAGGTTAAAGTACCATTTCTTTTAGGTTTTACCAGTTGCGAGGGATCTTTTATTGTATGCAGTGGCATTTTCGGACGTGAGTTTCTATTTTTATCTTTATAAAGTATATTTTTAAACGCTTCGAATTTTCATATAATGTGTTGTGTTCAAAATAACATAATATTAGTATTAGGTGACTTAGCAAACATGCACTGTCAATGCTTATTGCTTACAATTAAATGCTATTTTCACGAATAATATTGTACAATGTACATACATCTATATAAAGTTAGTAAATTTTATTAATCCGTAATTTTGGAATACATATATAAGAATCATAATTAATTGCTAGAACATTTTTGTCCCAAGATAACTTTATTGTACGTTTGTCTATAGTTAAGTTTCGTTATCGTAGAGCGTGTTGAGATAAATGTATATTGTTAATTGCGGCATCATATGCCGTATTATCTATGTAATGTATCTCTCTCATGTCGCATTCTTTTTATAAGATCACACTATAGGAAAAATGTTAAATAATGTTTCGACAACATATTTTCTTTGACAAATGTGCTTAAATCAATTAATTTTCTAGCTTGAAAGAAAGATTTGTTAAAATATTCATTACTTATCACGCAACAATCTTATATATAGAAAATAGTATTAAAATGTTTTTAAAATTATTTCAGACATAAGCAAAGAGGATCTGGAAACAATCAATTCCGATTTCAAGAAAGCTATATTGCCCAGATGTTTAGCTACATTATCAAAAATATCAATCACAATCGAAGAATTGAAATCTTTATATTTTGGTGACAAAGCAGTGTCAGAGGAAACTGTAATGAATTACGTTGATTTTATCAGCGACGAATTCTTCTGTCGTGGCGTAATGGAAGTGGTGGATATTCAGACAAAATTGAATAATAATGATAACAAAACAACGTATCTGTATCAATTTTCATACGAGAGTGAAAATAATCCCTTTAGAAAAATATTTAAAGTTCAGACCCCAGGTATTATCATTAATTTATTTAAAACTATTTAACAACTTGTAATTACTTCAAAACTATCTAACGACTTTTAATTTTAGAGAGTATGTATATCATTTTATGTTGTAATTACACATATCGCAATTACAACATAAAATAACTCCAAATATTTCTAAATTTTTTAGTTTTTAAATCTATAGGTCATGGTTTTAAAGAAACAAAAATGGTTTTATTTTATATAATTTAATTTAAAAAGTAATCTGTCTTTTAAAGCATTTAGAAGATTAATTTACAGATTTTAATTAACGGTTAAATGATAATATTTTATAGGTGTGACTCATACCGAGGAATTGGCGTACTTATTTCATCCTTATATAATGAAAGATTTGGGCTTGTCACCACCTGCAGTTGATTCGGAAGACTATAAGATGATAAATTGTTTAACGCAAATGTGGACAGATTTTGCTAAAACAGGGTACGAGAATATCTTTTTTTTTTCGAATTTTAAACTTTTTTTTTTAATTTTCGCGACATTGTAATTTTATTACGTATCGCGTATTAATGATTAACTCTCAATCTGATTTAGGGATCCAACGCCTGCTACAAATTTGTGGTTGTCAGTGACCGATTCACAAAGCGGAAAATACAATTATCTGAATATCGATACAAACTCGCAAATAAAGGTCTTCCGTAAAGGAGAAGAAAGATGGGATTGGGAAAAGAAGAAAAATAAGTTACGGCACTAAAATTTTATCTACATTAAAATTAGGTTTCTCCGGGTACCTTTTGCGTTTATAAATATTCTCTCGTTATTTTTCAAAGATATTTTATATAACGGAAAGTGGAGGCACTATTGTTATTCCCCTACGATTGTATAAGTTCAGGATCGGTTTTAGTTAGTGGAAATAAGGAGATTATAATGTTTTTTGAACTATCACTTATTAAAATCAAGAAATTTTTCACGATCATTAAACTTAAAAAGTATTAGTAAATCATGCAATCAAGTAATTTTAACTAAATACTGAGGATTTTGCAAGATAAAATTAACTATAAAATCGTAACGGAAATTAAATTTAAAAGAAAAATAAATTTTTTGTTATATTTAGTATTGCATTAAATTTTTCGTGTTTTTGTATCATTAATATGGCATATATATCACTTCCATATATTATCTTATATTTATTTTGTATATCTCGCGCAAATCGCAGCTTATTCAGTTTTTTTTTTTGTATTTCATAATATACCTATGCATATTCAACTCTTTTAAATTTAAAAGCAATTTTGATTGATCGTTACATAGAATTGTCTTTCTCGTTGAATTAAACTCTAAGAACTTCATTTCAAGGTTTTTTTCTAGAAAATACCTGTCATTTCTTTTCCCATATAAGTTAATATTTTCTTTATAGAAAAATTAACTCTAAATTCGACTGAAACATTGTTTCACCATCCTTATCATCATTGTCGTATAAGATGTCTGAGAGGTAAATGAAAGTATAAGAAATAAGCAAGCTCAGAGCATCATCTAACAATGGGGCAACTAACTTTCGTAGTACAATTCTAAGATGATACATCACTGCTTTTAACACGTTGTCGGGCCTCGCGTGTGAAACACAAGGCGCATGCGTTTCTCGTTCGAGGCTGTCGCTCCTGGTCGTTCCTTCGCCTTTGTACAGTTCTTTGGCAAGTTCGAGCACATCGCTGATCGATCGTTTCGTGAATCCTCCGGTCGAAGTGAACAGATCGGAAGAAACGCGAACCACGATATCACGGTGCAAATTTCGCGGAAGAGACCATTATAAAACATTATACAATCGACCGGAATTCGATGAAATCTAATTTAAATATAGCCGGTTGGATGTGCGTGAGATTGTAGTGACAGTTAATTAGTGCGTTAACGTTTGCAGTTAATTGTATGTACACAAATACATATCAAGTTACGTGCCGCATTCGGCTAAAGACAGAGCCGATCTGTCGCGCAGCTGATGAAAAAACGGTCTTCCGTTTTTGTGCGTGGACTTGGTCGACTTGGTCTCGGTTGTGCATCGCACGCTCGTATATCGCGCATCGTGCATTTCGAGAACGGTAATATTCTAAATTTGCAGAGACCACAATAACGTGCATTCTCCACGCGAAATTTTCCGTTACCAAGATGTTTACCGCGAGCGTCGATCCCGCATCGATTTGACTTTCCGCTAATCGAATGACAACATACAGTACCGGTCAAAAGTATTGCATCGCTTATGGAAATGGAAGTCGTTACTTTAATAAAGAAAGGTCTACATAAATAATATAAAATTTTATTTTAGTATATTTTATGCTGTTATTTTATGCTTTGATAAAGTACTTTGAGAAAACAAACAAATGATTTTAATGATTTAATTGCGTTGTTTTATATATTATCGTCAACGAAAATTATTCAATTAATTCATTAAGAGCTTTGTTTTTTTTTCTCAAAGTATTCTTATCAAGGCATAAAATAACAGTACTAAAATAAAATTTTATAAAATTTATGTACGCCTTTCTTTTAAGTAACGACTTTCCTTTCCATAAGTGATGCAATACTTTTAACCGGTACTGTACGAATATATGATCTTTGTTTAGGTTTACTTGAGCGAAGGTGACAATTCCGGATAACGAAAGAGGATAAACCAGAGATTCGCACACGCTATTTATGGGATATATTATACATATATAGAATATTTTCACAATGGACTGCGAGATACCTCGCGGCTTGGAGATGTCTTATCTGCAGGCAATTCAAAAGATACCGGGCGATACCGCTGGTGAGAAGTGGCGTTGGATCGGAAGATTGATTTTGCATCAGGATAGCGAGGATCTTGGGCAACTTCCGCCAGAATTGCAGCCTATACTGCGCGTGGAAATTGCCGTCAAGAAGAAGAGGCACGAGGAAATAACGTCGGCGCTCAAGCACGAGGACCTGACGATAATAAACCGGGCTTTTAAGGCCTTCTGGTTTTTTGATGGCAGCCACAAGGAGATCATCGACGTCGCGTACTTCTGTGAACGTCTCTTTCCTTACGTTGCCATAAATACGAGGACGCGTATCGTGTTTACACTCGCACATCGATTGTCCGGCAAGGATCCGGTTTTCGCACAGCAAATGTTCACGGCAGTGGCATCTGATCTTTCACAAAAATCCGGATTTGGTAGTGCGTTTTCTCAAATTATTGAATCCCGGACTTACAAATACGACTTATCGCAAGCGTTTGGCGATCGGCATCAATAATTACGAGCATTTCTTGCCTAAATTAATAAAGAGACGAATAGAAGCTTTCGTGGAACTCTACGAGATTTATCAACCGAGTATTGTTTTGAGCAACACGTGTGCCGAAATATTTCTGAAAAAAGCCAAGCAACACCTGATAGAAAAGCCATTTATATACATCCGCATCTTACCACCCCAAAAAATCAATCAGTATTTGATGGAAAGCATATTTCCGAGTTTGTTGCCTGATGACATGTGCGACTTCTCGACAAATACTATGCTCGATTACTTGAAATATTATCCACATGATAAGAAATACGAGCTGCTACGTACATCGTATGAGACTAAATACAATGCTAATTTTCTCGAGACGGAGAATGTGACGCCAGATTTATTACGATTCTTACCTGCCGAGGAACGGATCAAACAAGCTAGAATTAAAATCGGGAAGATGGTTTGTGCGATTCCGGGACATTACAAGACAGCTTGGATTTGTTATTTATCTGCTAACGAAGCGATACCAGTTATCAAGGAAACAATAAATAAAACTGCAGATGAAAACCATAGGCTTGATTTAATTATGCAAATGATGTATGCTTGTAAGATTAATGAGGATGACGATGCGTTGTCCGATACCTTAACATACGTCTTAAATAGACATAAAAATGAAAACTATCATGTACTTAAAACCATTTTAAGTCATCTTTTTGTAAAATATGATATACCTCATTTAAACAGAAAGCAGGGCTCTCTTGTATTGGAAATTGTTAAATTGTTTTATATAAAAAATGATTCCATACCGACAGAGATACTCAAGGCTCTAGTACTTTTTAAATGTATACATAATATGCCAATTGAGGATCTGCTCGATATAACGCTAGAACGTTATAAAGACTGGACAAAGTTCAACATGATCACAGAATATCCACAATATGAGAAACAATGCCTTATAACTTTCGCAAATCTCATTCAAAAAAAGTATTTGCAAGATTTCCTACCAAAACAAGAGATGTTTTGCCGATTTGTCGTAGCAACGTACGATTTCAACGATAGATGTAAACGTTCGCGCATCGAGATAAAAAAAATGACAATTAGAGATTATCCTTGGCTAATAGACGTTATTCGGGCTATTTCCCTGCTTAATTACACTGATGACTTTTGGGATGCGATACGCGTATTAAAGTTGAATGAACCAGAATTATTTGGCAGTTGGTCAATTCGTGAACCATGTTCACGAAATGACCAACCACGTTCACGAAATTCATTTGATATCGCGAAAGTAAAATCAGGCGCGGCGCTTGCTCTATTAAAACGAGACTTACGAAAGATACAGTTTGATTGGTTCAATTACTTATCAGCTTGCAAGGCGGCCTGTTATCACAAACAGGTGCAACGCTTCATCAGGGCCATACGTTGGTATAAAGACCTACCTATTAAATTTGCTAAATGTTGCATGGATGATGTACACGAAAAGTGTAAAAGTAAAATATCGCGTAGCATGGCTATTCTGGCCATTCTACTTCACGGTGATGTAGTGACAAAACTAATCGACCCTCTCACACCTACAGAAACAACGATAGATATTAGTCATTCGGATAATGCGAGGGATAAATACAAACTCGTGCGAGGTTTATCGTTGAGCATGAGACTTTCTAATCCGCCTGTGGCTCTCGATCTTGTCGTTAGATTATGCACAGGAGATTACTTGTCAATAGCTTTGATGACACTAACGAATGTAAGTAGGCGGACTTATTTGCCCAAAGTGATATCAATCGCGCAAAAGTTGACGAGTATGCGCGTAAGCGTGCGAAAGCATGGGATTAGGCTAATGTACTTGATAGCTTCCATGCGCGAGCTTATGGATTTCTACCAGAAAACGTGGACGACCGAGAACCATTATTCAATACGACAAATTTTATTCGAAGCGGCCCAGAAATTGTTCCTTACAGACCCAAAACCCGAAACTTGGTCCCTATATTGTCAAACTATGTCAACGTTGAATCTCGAAGATGAAAGGTTCTTTTCGGAAATGAAGCTGTTTCCTGGACATCCCCGAAGAATATGTCATGAAATATCTTGATCTATGGCTCAAAACGATAGATCATTTTCAAGAAATGGGATTAGATGTCGAGAAGATAAACAAATATACTGTTGAATATTTGGCAATGTTTAAATTAACCGAAATATTTGGCAATGTTTCTAACCTTCTGTCCGAAGAATTTGTCGAGAATATACTTCAAAGATATTTGTTCCACGTTAATACTTATGTATCTGAAAAAGCGAGATATATTCTGTTATTGTACATTTCCCCAAGGCATATGGACAAACACGCAGCGCGTTCTAAAATATTCATCGATGTCTTGCGCAAGATATCTTTCGTCAATGATGAGAACGTGCCTCAATCTCTTAAAAATTCACACTTCTGTCTAGTCAACAAAACTGTGCGTTCACTCATAAATAATTACGTCACTGCCTACGTTCAAACGTGCTTTGATTTGGACACGCCTATTAATTCACAAGTCATCGATTATATGCTAATGAGATTTTCATCTGACTTGTCACCTACACAGGATGCGAGCTCTTATTTGCGGTTATTCTACGCGAAAACGTTGCAAGAATGTATGGAATCTTCAAGCAAGGAATCCTTTGGTCTGAGAATCGGTCAACGGTTGCCCGAATTAATCAATATCTTCTCGCCGCTATCAAAGCAATTAATCTCGATCATGACCGAGATTCTCAAGAACTTCGTAGATTACGAAGTCCAGTTTAGCATCATGGAAGGCCTCATTGAGGCTGATAATACGTATTCTTGTTTTATGGCTGCGATGATGTTCACGTCCGCGTCGTTACGGGAGTCGTTCCGACAAACGGCAAAATACGATCAATTGATCGAAAAATTCCGAAAAATGCAAGACCCTACTATTAAGACTGTTTTATACAATCATTTTTATGAATGTTATTATTGAAGACAAATCGATTTGAAAACTGTTAATTAAGCGAGTCGAAGGAACTAAATACTATGGCGAGTGAATTTTATACGCGTACCCCCATTGCGATAATATTTTATTACGATAAACATTATTTTGTTTCGTTATTGTATAATTGATAATTGAATTGCAAGTGTATTTTTGTATAAGTTAAACTATTAGTGCGCAAGTTTTTTTTTAGTGATGTACTCACACGCACATATGCATTCACATTGAAATATCGATTTTCTATTTTGGGAGATACGTCATGCCTAAAGTTTTTCAGTTTTTCAAACATAAAATGTTTCTCGTAGGAATAAATGCATATATTATAAGAGAGTTGCTAGTTCGACTTTATAAGATAAATAAAATAAATATACGCATATTTTTAGTCTTTTACAAATATTATAGAATAAGTAAATGCGCAATGTAAGTTAAATAATAAAGATTTTTTCAAAGCAATTTAAATAGATACGGCATTGCACAGCGTGTATCCATTTGTCTCAATTATACATATATTATTTAATATGCATTATATTTACTATCAGTACGTTTTTAAAGCAAATAATGGATGCATTCTTTGCGGCATACGATGACTTTTTTCAAACAAGCCTTCTAATATCTCCTTTAAAAAATCTTTTTCTAAAATACACGATTTAATAATTTCGAAGAAAGTAATAAAATTTTTTTTACTCTAAAGTATGCGACTTTGAAGCTCTTAAACTGATTTCGAATAATTCAAATTATATTTATATGTCCCCGTGTTAGCGCCGATAAAAATAATACTGTCGAACGGCGAGCCAGAATGCTAAACATATTTGTTGATGTATTTATGGGGCTTATGAGCAGAGAATTCGCGAGTTCTTTCACGAATTATAGATCGTGCGACACGAGCTTTTCATAAAGACAAATGAAGATAGTTGATATCATCGGGTAAGTAAATTGAGATATATATTTTAAGTATTTTATCTTTACTGAAGATAAGATTATCAATTAATGTATATTATAAAAATGCAAGTCATTTATTATTATCTGTAATATGAAAGAGAAAGAGAAAGAGAGAGGGAAAAGAAATGGTAAAGATATAAGATAAGAGAAATTTGAAATGCCTAGGTGTGATTTCTCGAATCATCTTTTCGAAAAAATATAAAGATAGTTGCCGTATGTTAATTACACACAACCAAGACTTATTTCACTCGAGCAAGTAGAATTTCAAATAAAAAATAACAGTAGTAGTCATTAGTTATAACGACCATTAATAACGACTGATTGTTCATCGGAAAGAGAAAAAACGACAGCGTGATTAATTTTATCGCATTGCTACAGCTACTGGCGTGTACTTACGTGATGCATCGAAGCCAGTGATGAAATCGGGACATGGTATATAAGCTGTTGATCCCGCTGGAGTGTTCGGCCAACAAGACCATCCATCGAAAGTGAGTCGACAATATGGCTCTGAAATAAGAGTTTGAATAAAAGATTATAACAGAATGTTAGGTCAATGACCTCGTAAAATGCGTTTGTTAACGTTTGACAGCGCGCCGAGATTAAATCTCAACATATAAAAAATTGCGTAGCAATATAATGACATCGTAAGGAAAATATCATAGCGCCGCGTCAGTTGACTACAGCAAATTGGGTAAATTTTCTCATGCAATATATGACGGTCGTAAAAAAAGACAATTCGTAACATATTACTCATGACCACTAAAAAAGATATATATCCCGAAGCACAAAAGACACGTTCCCTACATACACGAGATCCGTAAGAGGCTCATAAAATCTTCTCGTTTAGGAGAATAGAACAAATTCGAGGCCGATCTGCACTTGTACAAAAGTATTGCAGGCGCACATAAAATCTGACCGATTTATATAATCCAAGATATATTATAAATTATAGCATACCCTATTACATATTTTCATAACTGATATGGAATATCAAGACACATGATATGAAAATATCATGTCTTAATATATCTTGAGCTTGTATGTTTTTTTTTTAATTGTTATTTGTATCTTAATACGTTTTCTTCGTATATATAAACTATTCATAAATGCATAAAAAGAGTACAAGAATCCATGTAGAAAAGATAAACTAACTTTGCTCTGTATTAATGCAAAATCACGTTTAAGGGATTCCATCGTGGTTACAAGCTCGAGAAAGTTCGCATTTGCTCGCAGGATTCAAGTTTCAAAGAAACGCTGATAACATGGATTTCATCCGAGATCTCTTGCGATTTCGCGCTAACTTTTATTGAAAATAAATCACTTTCTTCTTTCTATCGTATGGCTATAGTCTGAGAGAATGGCGACATACGCGATCGTACAGAAAGAATAACTGAAAAAGCCACATAGAACATTTTCCCTTTCGAATTCCACGAAGCCAGATAACCGCACATTTTGAAAAGTTAATATTACGGAGATAGAACAAATTTTCCAGGATTAATGTTTGAGTCCGTTTACATTACAAAAATTTTGTTCATGTGTCACATGAACTTTAACATTTATATGTCGGACATAGAATGTCTCTTTATCTCATGTAGAGCACATTTTGCATTTCCCAAACGCCTAACAGATCATTTTGGCGAGCATTTCACGTCAGAAACTGTTTCAAGGTATGTAACATTTTGGAAATTCTTATATCTTTACGGTTTGTGGAATCTTTCGATATGATCGAGAGAACTTTATGCAATTAAATTTGCAAAAATTCTCTTGATCGGATCTCTTGCAAACAGTTCAGAACAGAAGTAATTTTTTAAATCTATAGATCTCTTACAGCGAAATAAAAAAATAAATGTATAGCAAAATTCATCTTTTAATTAATCTCAAACAAGATTTATTTTAATAGAATTTTAAGGTTGAATTATTTTATTAAAATGTAGGAAAATAAAAACAATTTACTACAAATGGCCTGTTACTAAATTTTTGTTGGACCAAAATTCATTCTTAAATTGTTAAAAAATCTTAACCGAAGATGTCATTAGGAAAATTGTTTTGATGAAACTTACATATTAATTGCAAACAGAAGATTAATTTAAAAATTTTATTTTTATATAGGGAATGAAAGCTTATAAAATGCAATCCAGATAATTCCAATTGTAACTTTATTTTGCATCACATTTACGCATTATGTGTGCTTGTACAAAAAAATTTGCATAAAAAGCAATGAATTTTAAGTGTTATGTGAAAATGTTAAAAAGATATAAAAATGTTAAGTTCCAACATTTTACTGACTGAACGTTAGTATATACGTAAATTTCAAAAGTTAATATAAAAAAGTTTATAATAATTATTAAAATATCGTAAACTTTATTGTATTTCATCAATTACATTTTGTTCAACCATATACGCACGTAAAGCATTTCTGTTGTCTAATATAAACTTGTTTCTTTACTAATAGCGTAAAAAGTCAAGTATACCAGTTGTAGGTATATAAGTACAAGTTATAAAAGTTTCAATTGTACCAGTTGTACAAGTATAAAGATTAGTTGATAGAAATAGCGCGGAGAATAAAAATACAGTAATTTAACCAGAAAAAACATTTACGTATACAAATATTATTATAATATTTGATATTGTATGTGTAGTAATGATATATAATAAAATTAGTCGAAAAATTTTTGAAAAAAATATATAAATTATAATAATTTAATTAACAATTTTAATTTAAATTTTGGCGGTCTATATTTGTTATATTTCTTATTTCTTTAATTTATTTTAAATTTCTCTCTTTATTTCTTTAATTTTTTAAATGAATTTTAAATTAATCTAACTTTTTTAAATTCTTAATATAAGATTTAAAAATATTGAATCAAAATACAAATAATATACATATAGATGTGTGTGTGCGCGCGTATGTGCGTGTATGTATGTGTCTATGTATGTGTGCATGCGAGCGCACAAATATATATAAATAAAAATCGTGTATCACAACAAAATACAAAGAATAAAATAAAAATTATAATCTGCAAAATGTATATTCCGAAATACGTATATCGTGAAAGTTTTCAGATCAACTTCGACAGATGGACACCTGCACGCTTGGAACGCAACGCCTGAGGCGTTTATTTACCACCACCACCATCACCACTTCCACTCATCTCCATTATCGTGTATCTTTCCTCTAGCAAAAGAACGGTCAGTATTCATTGCCCAACTGACTGCAATGAAGTTGTGACAGAAATTCTCTGCGAGATATCAGACGGTAAGCAATATTTTGGAGCATTAAATCATCTCTTTTGCCCGATTGTTACAATTTGATACAAAATTGTCGTGTGTTATCGAATAGTGAGTAACATTATAATTTCTCTTCATTGTGCACACAGTTTAGAGTGTTACGTATCATTTATGAAATCGCAAAAATTACGACTGAAGCGTTTATTTCGTAATTGTACAACAATGTGCAATTTTACGTGCAAAATGCATACGTAGATAACAAAGAGGCAACAATGAAAATTATTATATCAATAAATTTATGCGCGTAATAATTTTTAGTAGCAGATAGCAGGTAAAGTTCATCTGTAACGCGTAAAACGCAAAAAGCCTTATCTTTATCGATTCTAACGTTGTGTTACTTTATTTTTCAGTTCTGCTGACGTTCCCCCCAGAAGTATGATGAGTAATTGCGATTAGCTAAAGTAGCTAAGATAAAAAGTACTGCCTAGTCACTACGCATATCAGGGATTACGTAAGGTGCCAAACATTATTAGATGTAACATATAGTGACGCGAAATCGTGACGCGCTCACTAAATCAACATGAAAGTGTTGCTATCGGTTCTCCTCGCGATTTTGGTATGCGACCAAATCGCTAATGGTTACCGAATTCTCGGTGTGTTCCCGTTACACGGCAAGAGTCATTGGATCATGCAAGAGGCACTGATGAAGGAATTGGCGAGACGCGGTCATCAGGTTGATGTGGTCACGCATTTTCCGCTGGAAAAGCCGATACCCAATTACACGGATATCAGCCTGAAGGGCAGTCTTCCACAAGTTATGAACAATATGACCGCGGCGGAAGTACTAGGTTTCAGCACTCCGTCTATATCCAATTTAGTTGCGATGGCTGGAAACAACATTTGCGCGCTGTTGGACCACCCAAAAATACAAGAGCTGATTAAGAACCCACCGCAAGATCCCCCCTATGATATCGTCATACAAGAGGTATGCCCGATGTTTTCAAGTATATGTTCGATCATCCTTGCGTTGCATAAGAAAATTTCTACTATTTCGATTTAATTAAATATATTAATTATATCTACGTAGCCATGGAGTTACATTTTTAATATAATTAAATTATAAATTTTTTTGGTGACTTTTCATGTTGATTTTATCTTCGAAAAGATATCGAACTATCGACTGTATCTAGTATCCTCTAAAATTTTGTAATTTTCTAATTTTTAGGGCCTTTACAATTAAATTTTAAATTTCTTTTTAAGTAAAACTTATTTAATACTAAATGCGGAATAAGATTTTTGATTCATATCTCTGGAGCTTAATCCGCGAGAGAAACTTTCGGCGTTCTTTATAACACAAAAGCCATTAGTATAATTCGACACATTTTTGTTGAGAAAAAACTTTATTTAAGTAAAAAATTTATGATTAAATATAATTTGCAAAAAACCAGTAAGATATTAGATATTCATTAAAAAAAAAAAAATTATACTTAAGAATCGACACAATTAGTAATCAGCGCAAACGGAAAAATGGTACAACTTTGTTCGTGTTCATAAACCCATTATCACGAGATAAGATAGTACTAGCACCTAAAGTGCGACAAAATAATCGATTCCATAAAACTCTTATCATGAAATTACATAAAAGAGATAGTAATCGGAAAATTATATAAATAAAAAAAACTTGATTTTTAATATACATTATGCAGAAATAATTAATAAAGTTAAACAAAACGCGGTTGGATTAAAAGCAAACATAACATTATTAAACAAAAATTATTACCGCTTTTAATAAGATGTTAATTAACTGACTCGCGCTACAACCTGTAACGTGGCAAGTCGTTAATTATTCACCAATTATTAAATATTTATTACGCACGACAGACAACGCTGTTTGATTTTATTAAAGTTGCAGCGTTTTAGTACCGAAAAGCAACTTTTGACACAGATAATCCCGCCCTATTATGTCAATGATAATAATAATGATAATTTCGAGGCCATCGTAAAGCCATTAATTCAAATTCTCTCTTACAATAACTGGATATCGAAATACGAGTGTTACATCAAAATTACCAATTTTGCAAAGCAACTCGAATCATTAGGACTCTTATGACTATCCATTTTTCACAACAATTTTTTCGTTGCTATAAAGATTCTTCATCGCTGAGTCAAGTCTCGTTAATTAATTCAACTCATGAGTTCTGAACTTTTGCGAATTTGTACAACATTCGGCTATATACAACCTTAAATCATATTTTAGATATCGTGACGCAAGAATGAAAGACATTGAAACATGATCCGCGACACCGCAAATATGAATATTTGCACGCAAATGCTGCGTGCAAATATTATGCTATTATATATCATTAAAATAATATAAATAATATATCACGGAAAGACTGTATAATTTATTAAAATGAATTAATTAAATTGGATTCCATCTTGGTTTAATAAAACTTGGTTTAATAAGTCAAATTAGAAATTTTAATTAATTAATTTGCATTATAGCTCAGTTTAACTTAACTCTATCTACATTTATTAAATATTAATATAATAAATTATACTAAGAGTTACGATAATGAAAATAACACGGCTCTTGTATAAGAAGCCTATTCTTTCTAATTGTACCGCCTTGCGCTTTCTGCGTTAAAAATGGAACAGTTATATGTACATTCACACTGGAGGGAAAATGAGAAACGAAACAAAGCAGAAAGCGCAACTATAACGAACAGATGTAATGACACGTGAAATTGCCACACTCAATATAATAAACCGGGAACGTTTGAATCTCGATATGAGTAGTATGATACTTGTTACGTTATTCAATTTGCCTCATTCAGTGAATATCACAGCGTTTAGAGGTTCTAACGAGCTTTTACTTGTTTCCGAATGATTAAATGCAAAATAGTGAATAAATGATGCAAGAATAGACTGGATGTGTTGACTGTAGGTATACTCGTAACACGAAAATTTTATAATCTCGAGAGATGTGACGTAATCAACGTTAGCGTATAATGAAATAGATAGTTAGCAAACTTGTCAGTCGTTGAAAAGCACCATTTTCGCAAAAAATTTCGCAAAAAATGCATAGTTATGAGCCGAGTTCTATAAATACCGATCCCGAATTGCCTCGTTAAATCAGCAATTTCGATGTAATATTTCAGCGTGACATCACGTATTCGCTCTTGTTACTTGAGATATGAACGTCATATCTATTTTTTCTCTTCGCCACGTGCAGCGACGCAACGTGTCATAATGATAATTTGTTTCTCCTCTCTACGAGTGATATCTCAAAGTCGCGTCAAGGTCCAACTGTAACGTAACTTCATTGTTAAATGATTATGATCCGCGGTGCAAAGATGCGCACTCAATATCAAGGGAGTGATTATATAAGATGTAATTTATGAGCGCAAATAATTAATCAATCGATTGACAATATGTGCAGTTGTTCGCGGCACCGTGTTATCTAGCCTTCGGCCGTCATCTCAAAGTTCCCATAGTCACCACGGTAGCCAGCGCTTTCCATGACTGGCTCAACGAGGTGTCCGGCAATCCGATGAATCCTGCTTACGTTCCAAGCTTATTCTCGGAGTACGGCCAAAACATGAATTTCAAGGAACGTTTGACAAATTTCCTATTGACGCATTATCTCTCTTGGCAAATGCATTATTATACAAATGCCCAATTAAAATTTGTAAAGGAGCACTTCGGCATGGACTTGCAGCATATCAAGGATTTATATAGTGATGTAGCTTTGTATCTGGTCAATAGTCATCACTCGTTAAACGGAATCAGACCGATGACCACTAACGTGATCGAGGTCGGCGGTCTGCATCTCAAGGACGATGATAATCCACCGTCACCGGTATGTTTCAATGAGAATCGCTTTTTCCATTATTCGTAGCGCGTTGTGCATGTGATAATCCTGTGTATATCTCATGATAATCAGGAAGAATTACTTAACATCGTTATTTGCTCTAAGAATATGTATATAGAAATATGTATGTAGGAAGTACAAAAATGGTTGGACGAGAGTAAGGATGGCTGCATCTACTTTACATTCGGTTCCATGGTAAGGATCGAAACTTTTCCTAAAGAAATGATACAACAAATTTACGCGTCCTTCGAGAAGATTGCCCCGGTTCGCGTACTGATGAAGGTCGCGAAGAAAGAGGATCTATTACCAGGTTTACCAAAAAACGTCATGACGCAATCGTGGTTCCCGCAGATCTCCGTTCTCAGTATGTATAAATTCTTGCCAGTCACTACTATGTATACTCACACATTAGAGTTATAGAGTGTCAAAGTAACGAACTTTGTTCCTTCATAATTGTTTCGAGAATCATGATTTCCGATAAAAATTCGTAAATTTAGTATATTGCAGTAATATTTGCATATTAAAAATTACGTACAGTCAAATCAAATTCCTAAAACATTGAACTAAATAGAAATCGAATAATTGGTTTTCTGTACGAAAAAATACTCTATAATTATCTTTTAAATTATTATTAGTTTCGTGCACTGTGCATTTGTTCAATTCCCAATCGTAATATTTTCACAATAAAGAAAAAAAACTGTCACTATGAATTTCGCAGAGCATAGAAACATACGAGCTTTCATTACGCACGGCGGGATGTTTGGGACGCAAGAGGCAGTCTATTGCGGAGTTCCTATGATTGGTATCCCTCTGTTTGGCGATCAACGCATCAACATTCAAAATTATGTCAACAAAAAGGTGGCTATTTCGCTAAATTCAATAAACGAAGTCACCGAGGAAAAATTAACTTCGGCAATAAATAAGATCCTGAAGGACCCCTCCTATCGGTAAGTCCTTAAAGACTATAAACATTGGAAAGTCATTGTACAATTTTCTGCTAATTTTAACGTGTTCATCTGGGTTTAATGAAATCATAACATTGATCGAGAGAAACTGCAAACATAGAATTTACCTCTGCTAAATTTACATATAAGATATTACGTTTAGTAACGGCGATATTAACGTTATAATTCATATAACAACATTTTGTTATTAGAAAAAATACTAAATAAAGTCAAATATAATATACGTACAATATATATTATACGTCTATTATATTTGACTTCATTTAGTATTTTTTCTAATAACAAAATATTGTTTAACTAAAAAAAAATGTTATTCTACTTAACGTTAACATAATAAAATTGTGCAACTAACAATAAGAATATTAAAAAAACTTGAAAAGTCGAAATTTACTGCTTTAAATCTTATTAGCCCATTTATTGATCCGCAACCGGTTGCACCGTACATATCGCGGAATAAACAGAGCATGTACTCTCTATTGTAACCAAATCTTGCTTTACTCTCCAATGCATATCGTGAGTCAATTCTAATCAATCGGAATGTGCTTTAAATTCCACATCCATTTCAACTGCCCGAATCCACATGAAACACGTTTTACGCGTAAAGGTTCAATAATAAGGACAAACGCTTCAACCGGACAGGACGAATAAAAAAAGAGAGGAAAATTATAAAATTTATCTAAAAATTGTGCACTTTTATAGCTACTAAAAAGTCGAAATTTTACGATCCAGCGTCAAACAAAAACGTGATATGATGAAAAATTTTGCTCATTGCAAATTTCCGAGTTTTGTCATAATATAATAGATTTTTGTCTATATAAACATTAACCTCGCTATATTGATTGTTAACAAACTTTTTTCTTTTACTCGTTTCAGTGAGAATGTAAAAAAATTGTCGAAGAAATTCCTCGAACGACCGACGAGTGCCTTGAATACATCTGTATTTTGGGTGGAGTATATCGCAAAACACGGAAACATACTTCAATCACCAGCACTTAACCTCTATTGGTGGCAACAGTGTCTACTAGACGTTTACGCCTTTATATTCGTCGTAGTTATCACGGTGCTTTATATCGCGCTGTTTATTCTTCGAAAATTAAAAAATCTCTTGTTCGGATCGCACACTTGTGCAAAAAAGGACAATGCAGCAATGAAGTCAAAGAAGAACAAGTGAAGATGGTGTATAAATAACAATTCTCTTTATTGTAGTAAATTCCTCTCAGAGATCGTTATATTTTTTTTATACGTATGAAAAAAGAATTTTGAGACAGTTTATTAAAAATAACGGTCTCGTTTAATGCTATATATAGCATTTTAATAAAATATATGTTTAATTACTTGTCTGTTTTATATATAATATATATATATATATACACACATATTTTTTAAGGGAGATTTGTTTCTAGAACTATAGCGCAGACATTTATATCCAATAATGTTTATAAAAACTAATAGCATTTTTAATATTTATAGTGAAGCTCAATTTATTTATTTAGGCACGCCAAGTTCTTGAGTCTCGATGTTAAGTTTTTCCTTAACTTCTCATCTGGATATTTCAGCGTTTATTATATTAATATACATGCAGAGAACCAACGAATTAATATAACAAAGTGCAAATGAGCTAAATACTTCTTGCTTAATATATAGATAGCAGTACTAAAAATTGTAATTCAGATCATAACATTGACACTATATGTATATTATGTACTTGATTAATTGCATTGATCTCACGTCTATTTTTGAACAAAGTTAATTTTAGACATCTATTTTTTCCAAAATTCACCAATATATACTTTAAAAATACAGTAATTTAACCAGAAAGAACATTTACACATACAAATATTATTATGATATTTGATATTACATGTGTAGTGATGATATATAATAAAATTAATCAAAAAACTTTTGAAAAAAATATAAATTATAATAATTCAATTAATTAACAATCTTAATATAAATTTTGGCGGTCTATATTTGTTAGGGTAACTGGGGGAAATATGCCAGTGTGGGGAATATGCCACTCGTTATGTTTAACAAAGCGGCTAGGAGCATTGTTGTAAATACTGTGAAATTGTTAAAAATATTATATCTGACGTTTTGCCCAAGTTTTACTTACTTCCTATCAGTATTATAGTTTTTACGGGGTAAGTACAGTATGACAAGTATGACAGATATAACGTGCTTTTTAGAATTTTCTTAGTGTTTTATATAAGATATTCTTCAAGCATTACACTATTTTTAACTCGATTAGCTTGTCATTCTATTAATATTGGTTAGGATGAAAGTATTAAGTACGTCGCCAATTTGTTTTACTGGCAATCGTATAATACAGGCTCATTTTAATATAAAACTGCATCTTGGGGGAATATACCACTACTTAGATAGGGGTAAAATGCCAGTACTGTTTACAGCTTCCTAACCGAGTAGCAGGATACTGCTAGTCGGTTAGGAAGCTGTAAACAGTATAAATAAATATTTTGCCGTATAAATATTGGAAAAATGTTGAAAAAATGATGAAAAACTATTGAAAAATGTTGAATAAACACGTTTATTTCATGCGCTAAGAATATTATAAGCTACGTACTTAATATTTTGCAAAATTGCATTCCGAATACTTTAGACTACTTGTAGCACACAGAGTACTGTTGAAATGCAAAGAAAGTAATAAAAATATTCTTTTACATGTTTTTAGACAAAAATGCCCTTCTAAAGTTAAATTACTATACATGTTTGTATATGTGGCATATTATCCTATACTATGTGGCATATTACCCACATGGGTGGGTAATATGCCACTTTGCAACACTTTTGTATTTCTTTCTTTTTAATAGTAAACAATCAAAATATTTCATTAAAACCATATATAAAAAAACAGATAAAAGAAGGAAAAAAAGACCAGTATGCAAAGATACCTCAAAAAGAAACAGAAATAAGAAAAAATCATATTTTTCTTAAGTGTGGCATATTCCCTCGAGTTACCCTATATTTCTTATTTCTTTAATTTATTTTAAATTTCTCTTTTTATTTCTTTAATTTTTCAAATAAATTTAAAATTAATTTAACTTTTTTAAATTCTTAATATAATAAAATTTAAAAATATTAAATCAAAATATAAATAATATAAATATATATATGTGTGTGTGTGTGTGCGCAGGTATGTGCGTGTATGTATGTGTGCATGCTCGCACATGAATATATGCAGATAAAAATCGTGTGTATCACAAAAAAATACAAAGAATAAAATAAAAATTATAATCTGCAAAATGTATATTCTGAATTACGTATATCGTGAAGTTTTCAGATCAACTTTGACAGATGGACTCCAGCACGCTTGGAACGCAATGCCTGAGGCGTTTATTTACCACCACCACCATCACCACTTCCACTCATCTCCATTATCGTGTATCTTTCCTCTAGCAGAAGAACGGTCAGTATTCATTACCCAACTGACTGCAATGAACTTGTGACAGACATTCTCTGCGAGCTCTCAGACAGTAAGCAATATTTTGGATCATTAAATCATCTCTTTCGCCGATCGTTGCAATTTGATGCAAAATTGTCGTGTGTTATCGAATAGTGAGTAATATTATAATTTCTCTTCATTGTGCACACAGTTTAGAGTGTTACGTATCATTTACGAAATCGCAAAAATTACGACTGAAGCGTTTATTTCGTAATTGTACAACAATGTGGAATTTCATGTGCAAAATGCATACGTAGATAACAAAGAGATAACAAAGGAGATTATTATATCAATAATTTATGCGCGAAATAATTTTTAGTAGCAGGTAGCAGGTAAAGTCGATCTGTAATGTGTATAAAACGCAAGAAGCCTTATCTTCATCGATTCTCACGTTGTGTTACTTTATTTTTCAGTTCCGCTGACGTTCCCCCCAGAAGTATGATGAGTAATTGCGATTGGCTAAAGTAGCTACGATAACAAGTACTGCCTAGTCACTACGCATATCAGAGATTACGTAAGGTGCCAAACGTTATTAGATGTGATATATAGTGACGCGAAATCGTGACGAGCTCACTAAATCAACATGAAGGTGTTGCTATCGGTTCTCTTTGCGATTTTGGTATGCGACCAAATCGCTAATGGTTACCGAATCCTCGGTGTGTTCCCGTTACAAGGCAAGAGTCATTGGATCATGCAAGAGGCACTGATGAAGGAATTGGCGAGACGCGGTCATCAGGTTGATGTGGTCACGCATTTTCCGCTGGAAAAACCGATACCCAATTACACGGATATCAGCGTGAAGGGCAGTCTTCCACAAGTTATGAACAATATGAGCGCGGCGGATTTAAAAGCAGGTTTCAGCACTCCGTCTATATCCATGTTTGTTGCGATGGCTGGAAACGCCATTTGTGCGCTGATGGACCACCCAAAGATACAAGAGCTGATTAAGAACCCACCGCAAGATCCCCCCTATGATATCGTCATACAAGAGGTATGCTCAATGTTTTCAAGTATATGTTCGATCATCCTTGCGTTGCATAAGAAAATTTCTACTATTTCAATTTAATTAAATATATTAATTATATCTACGTAGCCATAAAATTACATTTTTTATATAAATTATAAATTTCTTTTGTGACTTTTCATGTTACTTTTATCTTCGAAAAGATATCGAACTATCGACTGTATCTAGTATCCTCTAAAATTTTGTGATTTTTTAATTTTTAGGGCCTTTATAATTAAATTTTAAATTTATTTTTAAGTAATACTTATTTAATACTAAATGCGGAATAAGATTTTTGTAATTATTCGTATCTTCGGAGCTTAACCCGCGAGAAAAGCTTTCGGCGTTCTTTTATAACACAAAAGCTATTAGCTATTAGTATAATTCGACACATTTTTGTAAAGGAAAAACTCATTATTTAACTAAAAAATTTATGATTAAATATAATCTGCAAAAAACCAGTAGAATATTACGTATTCATTAAAAACAAAAAAATTATACGAAAGAATCGACACAATTAGTAATCAGCGCAAACGAAAAAATGGTACAACTTTATTCGTATTCATAAGGCCATTATCACGAGATAAGATAGTACTAGCACCTAAAGTCTGACAATATAATCGATTCCATAAAACTCTTATCATGAAATTACATAAAAGAGATAGTAGTTGGAAAATTGTATAAATAAAGAAAACTTGATTTTTAATATACATTATGCAGAGATAATTAATAAAGTTAAATAAAACGCGGTTGATTAAAAGCAAACATAACATTATTAAACAAAAATTATTACCGCTTTTAATAAGATGTTAATTAACTGACTCGCCCTACAACCTGTAACGTGGCAAGTCGTTAATTATTCACTAATTATTAAATATTTATTACGCACGACAGACAACGCTGTTTGATTTTATTAAAGTTGCAGCGTTTTAGTACCGAAAAGCAACTTTTGACACAGAAAATCCCGCCCTATTATGTCAATGATAATAATAATGATAATTTCGAGGCCATCGTAAAGCTATTAATTCAAATGCTCTCTTACAATACCTGGATATCGAAATACGAGTGTTACATCAAAATTGCCAATTTTGCAAAGCAACTCGAATCATTAGGACTCTTATGACTATGCATTTTTTACAACAATTTTTTCGTTGCTATAAAGATTCTTCAACGCTTGAGTCAAGTCTCGATAATTAATTCAACTCATGAATTCTGAACTTTTGCGATATATTTGCACAACATTCAACTGTATACAACCTTAAATAATATTTTAGATATCGTGACGCAAGAATGAGAGACATTAAAATATGATCTGCGGCACCGCAAATATGAATATTTGCACGCAAATGCTGCCTGCAAATATTATGCTATTATATATCATTAAAATAATATAAATAATATATCACGGAAAGACTGTATAATTTATTAAAATAAATTTAATTAAATTGGTTTCCATCTTGGTTTAATGAGTCGAATTAGAAATTTTAATTAATTAATTTGCATTATAGCTCAATTTAACTTAACTATATCTATATTTATTAGATATTAATATAATAAATTAAACTAAGAGTTACGATAATGAAAATAACAAGGCTCTTGCATAAGAAACCTATATTTGTTCTAATTGTACCGCCTTGCGCTTTCTGCGTTTAAAATGGAACAGTTATATGTATATTCACACTGGAGGGAAAATGAGAAACGAAACAAAGCAGAAAGCGCAACTATAACGAACAGATGTAATAAAGGTTAGTCATATTAGACATCGAACCTTAATTCCAATTAATCTTTCCAGGTTGCAACTACCATGAATCGTTTTGATTTGAGCTATAAGTGGGATTTATTTTGCTTCGCAAAATTAACGGGTAATAAAAAGTTATTAACAATCTTATCAACAAAAAATGCGATTCTTTTTATTTTTTCTCAAATATCTCAAAAACTAAGTAAGATAGGGTAACTAACTATACATACCTTTTTTGTAAAGCATAAAATTATCTACAATAATGATTTGAACAACATTTATCGTCAAGTCAGTCGTTTAGCTTGTACGCGCCGACAAACTCTGAGACTCGGACGACGAAATCGAGAGTTTTCAGGATCCGAGTCTCGGAGTTTGAAGGCGCGTGCAAGCTAAACGACCAACTTGACGATAAATGTTGTTCAGATCATTATTGTAGATAATTTACGCTCTACAAAAAAGGTACGTATAGTTAGTTACCCTATCTTGCTTAGTTTTCAAGATATTTGAGAAAAAATTTAAAAAATCGCGTTTTTTGTTAATAATATTGTTAATAACTTTTTATTACCCGTTAATTTTGCAAAGCAAAATAAATCCTACTTATAGTACCTCAAATCAAAGCGATTCGAGGTAGTTGCAGCCTGGGAAGATTAATTGGAAGGTTAACCCCCTAAATTTGTCTAATATGACTGGCGTATTATGACACGTGAAATTGTCACACTCAATATAATAAACCGGGAACGTTTGAATCTCGATACGAATTGTATGATACTTGTTACGATCAATTCAATTTGCCTCATTCAGTGAATATCACAGTGTTTAGAGGTTCTAACGAGCTTTTACTTGTTTCCGAATGATTAAATGCAAATTAGTGAATAAATGATGCAAGAATAGACTAAATGTGTTAACTGTAGGTATACTCGTAACACGAAGATTTTATAATCTCAAGAGATGTGACGTAATTAACGTTAGCGCATAATTAAATAGATAGTTAGCAAACTTGTCAGTCGTTGAAAAGCACCATTTTCGCAAAAAATTTCGCGAAAAATTCATAGTTATGAGCCGAGTTCTATAAATACCGATCCCGAATTGCCTCGTTAAATCAGTAATTTCGATGTAATATTTCAGCGTGATATCGCGTATTCGCTCTTGTTACTTGAGATATGAACGTCATATCTATTTTTTCTCTTCGCCACCTGCAGCGACGCAACGTGTCATAATGATAATTTGTTTCTCCTCTCTACGAGTGATATCTCAAAGTCATCGCGTCAAGTTCCAACTGTAACTTAACTGCATTGTTAAATGATCATGATCCGCGGTGCAAAGATGCGCACTCAATATCAAGCAAGTGATTATATAAAATGTAATTTAATGAGCGCAAATAATTAATCAATCGATTGACAATATGTGCAGATGTTCGCGGCACCGTGTTATCTAGCCTTCGGCCGTCATCTCAAAGTTCCCATAGTCGCCACGGTAGCCAGCGTTTTCCATGACTGGCTCAACGAGGTGTCCGGCAATCCGGCGAATCCTGCTTACACCCCGAGCTTCTTCTCGGAGTACGGCCAAAACATGAATTTCAAGGAACGTTTGACAAATTTCCTATTGACGAATTATCTCTCTTGGCAACTGCATTATCATACGAATACCCAATTAAAATTTGTAAAAGAGCACTTCGGCATGGACTTGCCGCATATCAAGGATTTATATAGTGATGTAGCTTTGTATCTGGTCAATAGTCATCACTCGTTAAACGGAATCAGACCGATGACCACTAACGTGATCGAGGTCGGCGGTCTGCATCTCAAGGACGATGATAATCCACCGTCACCGGTATGTTTCAATGAGAATCGCTTTTTCCATTATTCGTAGCGCGTTGTGCATGTGATAATCCTGTGTATATCTCATGATAATCAGGAAGAATTACTTAACATCGTTATTTGCTCTAAAAATATGTATATAGAAATATGTATATAGGAAGTACAAAAATGGTTGGACGAGAGCAAGGATGGCTGCATCTACTTTACATTCGGTTCCATGGTAAGGATCGAAACTTTTCCTAAAGAAATGATACAACAAATTTACGCGTCCTTCGAGAAGATTGCCCCGGTTCGCGTACTGATGAAGGTCGCGAAGAAAGAGGATCTATTACCAGGTTTACCAAAAAACGTCATGACGCAATCGTGGTTCCCACAGATCTCCGTTCTCAGTATGTAATTCTTGCTAGTCACTCTTATGTACTCACACATTAGAGTTATAGAGTGTCAAAGTAACGAACTTTGTTCCGTCATAATTGTTTCGAGGATCGTGATTTCCGATAAAAATTCGTAAAATTTTGTATATTGCAGTAATATTTGCAAATTAAAAATTACGTACAGTCAAATCAAATTCCTAAAACATTGAACTAAATAGAAATCAAATAATTGGTTTTCTGTACGAAAAAATACTCTATCATCTTTTAAATTATTATTAGTTTCGTGCACTGTGCATTTGTTCAATTCCCAATCGTAATATTTTCACAATAAAGAAAAAAAACAGTGTCACAAATGAATTTCGCAGAGCATAAAAACATACGAGCTTTCATTACGCACGGCGGAATCTTTGGGACGCAAGAGGCAGTCTATTGCGGAGTTCCTATGATTGGTATCCCTCTGTTTGGCGATCAAATCGTCAACATTAAAAATTATGTCAACAAGAAGGTGGCTATTTCGCTTAATTCAGTAACCGAAGTCACCGAGGAAAAATTAACTTCGGCAATAAATAACATCCTGAAGGATCCCTCCTATCGGTAAGTCCTTAAAGATTATAAACATTGGAAAGTCATTGTACAATTGTCTGCTAATTGTAACGTGTTCATCTGAGTTTAATGAAATCATAACATTGATCGAGAGAAACGGCAAACATAGAATGTAAGTACCTCTGCTGAATTTACATAAGATATTACGTTTAGTAACGGCGATAATAACGTTATAATTCATATAACAACGTTTTGTTACTAGAAAAAATACTAAATGTAGTCAAATATAATATATACGTACAATATATATTACAAGTCTATTATATTTGACTTCATTTAGTATTTTTTCTAATAACAAAATATTGTTTAACTAAAAAAAATGTTATTCTACTTAACGTTAACATAATAAAATTGTGCAAATAACAATCAGAATATTAAAAGGTCTTCGAAAAGTCGAAATTTACTGCTTTAAATCTTATTAGCCTATTTATTGATCCGCGACCGGTTGCACCGTTCATATCGCGGAATAAACAGAGCATGCATGTACTCTCTATTGTAACCAAATCTTGCTTTACTCTCCAATGCATATCGTGAGTCAATTCTAATCAATCGGAATGTGCTTTAAATTCCACATCCATTTCAACTGCCCGAATCCACATGAAACACGTTTTACGCGTAAAGGTTCAATAATAAGGACAAACGCTTCAACCGGACAGGACGAATAAAAAAAAGAGGAAAAATATAAAATTTATATAAAAGTCGTGCACTTTTATAGCTACAAAAAAGTCAAAATTTCATAATCCAGCATCAAACAAAAACGTGACGTGATGAAAAATTTTGCTCATTACAAATTTCTGAGTTCTGTCATAATATAATAGATTTTATCTATATAAACATTAACCCCGCTATATTGTGATTACTAACAAACTTTTTTCTTTTACTCGTTTCAGTGAGAATGTAAAAAAATTGTCGAAGAAATTCCTCGATCGACCGATGAGTGCCTTGAATACATCTGTATTTTGGATAGAGTATATCGCAAAACACGGAAACATACTTCAATCACCGGCGCTTAACCTCTATTGGTGGCAACAGTGTCTACTAGACGTTTACGCCTTTATATTCGTCGTAGTTATCACGGTGCTTTATATCGCGCTGTTTATTCTTCGAAAATTAAAAAATCTCTTGTTCGGATCGCACACTTGTGCAAAAAAAGACAATGCAGCGATGAAGTCAAAGAAGAACAAGTGAAGATGCTGTATAAATAACATTTCTCTTTGTCGTAGTAAATTCCTCTTAGAGATCGTTATATTTTTTTGTGTATACGTATGAAGAAAGAATTTTAAGACAGTTTATTAAGAATAACGGTCTCGTTTAATGCTATATATAGCATTTTAATAAAATATATGTTTAATTCCTTGTCTGTTTTATATATATGTATATAAAAAATATATTTTTATATGTATATAAATATATATATACGTGTATATGCGCTTCAACACATGCATTGATATTCACGCGCGCGTGTAACGCTAATACTTTCATTTTTTCCTATCATTTGTCAATGGACTCGTGTATAAACGAACCATCTAATCTAGACGAAAAATTCGATATATTAATGTGCAATCACTATTAACTGATCGAGCACCAAGATGAAGCAAATGGGCCTGATAAAATTCACGATATGTCGCGTTACATACAATAAAGGCGCGTTGCGTGCGCTCTCTCCCTGCGCAATTTTACTCGTCATTTTTGCTCCCGCTTGGTCGATTTCGCTTATTTTCAAACATGAAAAATACTTTACCCGGCAGCGGCAACGTCGTATTCGCGGCTTTCAGCTTCGTGCATTCTTGCTCACGTTCCTGCAGAATTCGACGAAGTTCCTCGTCGAGTAGCGTGCTACCCATCGTTGTGTTTCCCGGCATCTGTTCGGCAAACGACGCGTGGAATATTAATGAATTGCAGTCGCAAAAGTAAGATAAGTAATAAATGTCCGGTACACGTTACGGCATAATTTGACTCTGTAACGTACGGCTACTTAACATGCGTCACGATCTACAACTAGAAACATGATTGCAGCCTTTGTTAATATTTTACGTTAGTCAGCACCTATTTCTTACAATTGGCGAGAAAAAATGTCGAGGATACTTTAATTTCGTCTTAATATAGAAATATGAATTTAAACTGGAGATTGGAGATTACTATACAGACGACTTAATATATATAGTAATACATAGTTTCTAAAGATAGTTTCTTAGGCTTAAGATCAATCCTGTACATTAAATGAAAAATCAATGCACTAAAATCTTCCAAGGAGAATCAAATATAACAGAACTTCGCACAAAAGATATAGTTTCCCTGATTGGAATTATAAAATTGATATTCCGCGCTTTGTTATTGTTCCAAACTTATATATACTCCTATATTTTCACTACATTCTGAATATTTTCTGCATTTGCGTCTGACTTTATTAGCTCTCGATATTCATTATAACACTGACAATTTGTCGATCGTTCGTGAAAGTTATCATCGCTTCAATTTTATCACATAAAGCATAACTACTGCGAAACTTTGCAGAATGGATGGATATAAATCGTCGCCGTTAGAGATTTCAACGCATTATTGAGGAAATCGTTTCATTAGACTACGACACGACCCGTAATAACTTTATTGCATAGAAATGAACGTTATTGCATCCGGTCGAGGTGTCGAGACAAATAATGAAGCTGGACGTTTTACGATAAAACCGTTTGCCATACGCGCTGAACGAAGAAGCTTTCGAGTCTCACAGTCGGGATACTCGTAAAAGTTTGTCATACAAATAATATAATCGTTATATGTATATTGTATTTCAAATATTAATTATTTCCGTCGAAAATGTACGTTGAACGAAATCGTCTGTGACATGAACATTAATCATGACGGAAAATATATTTACAATAGATAATGAAATTTGTATTGTACACGTAATTACTAGCATTGTTATAGCTTGAAGTGCAATCAACATAAAAACGCATTATTGGAACGCTTCAGAACGTCGTAAATAAGCGTGCAGTGCCTAGTTGACAGACGTTATCGGCTTTGCAGTGCGTACATTTATTATCCAGCCAACAGCTAACTCCACTTATTCATTAATTAGTTAGTTTGTACGGTAATGTTACGTATGGAATGCTATATGTATACGGATTACGCTGCGAGCAGATCTGGATGAACAAAAGCTCTTACTTATTTACGCAACGCATAATTTATTTTACCAGATATACATATAACCAATATATAGAACCTCAATTATACTCTTTGTGAAGTTAAAATGACAAATTTATTTTCTTCATTATATATTACAGCTTTAATTTAATTATAGGGAAAATTTCCGAAAATTACCCACGTTCTATTTACGTATTCTTCGGCAAAAATATTGCAAATAACTTCAAAATAAACATCTTTAAATAAATTTTTACCGATAAAAAAATGAAAACAAAATGTTCAAATAAAGTCACATGTAGTGACTGAATATTTTCTTGACTTATTTTTTTATATATGTTTACATAGCTAAACGTATATAATATAGATTTGCAAATAAAAATTATGTATTAATCAACGAGATTACAAAATATTTTTATTATATTTCTCTTTATACTGACAATTTGAAATGCTGTAAATAAAGAATATTTTAATTTCGTAAAATATTGTTCACAAATGGTATAATTAATATATTATCTAAAATAAAATTATTATATTGCGAAAATAACTTATACAAATAAGTTATTTTAATGCAAAAATAAATGCAGTTCACCATAAAAATGTTAAATATTAATTTTCTATGAAAACACAGAACGTGAAATCTCTACCGAGGACATGTATTTTTAATGTAATATTTTTCTTCTATCACTGCGTTTAATTATAAACTGTCTGTAAACCATTTCGAAACCGCGCTCGACAAATACGAACGACAAATATCGATGGTTATTAGTGAAAAATCGGCGATTCCCATACCTCATAAATGTGACACGGCTCTCCTAAATCAAACAGCCCGATAAATAGCAAACCGTCAATTAACATTCAATTAAACACACCCATTTGCCAGAAGATTCGTGCATTTACATTTCACCGAAATTTCACGCCGCGCCAAAAAAGCATATACGTATGTCGTATATGTATACATATACCTAGATCGCTGGCATTTTTATGGCAGTAATTCCACACCACCTGAGTGAAACAAGATATTCATGCGATGTAAAAAGCACAGCTCGCTTAAAATTGATGCAAAGTAAAACAAGATGTAAATGCGCGTTAATGGTTTTTAATGTAAGTGACTGAAACACAATTCAACACAAAGTACATATTTCAACAAAAAGTATTTCACAATTCAACAAAAAGTATATTTTCACACACAGCAATTAAAAACGTTTCGTTGAAAATTTTCAACAAATTCGTAAAGCATCATCGTTGACGACCTGAGTTCTGAAAGAGACCGGATACGTACGTTACATTTTACACGTTGTATCTTTCATTGCAAATAGGAAACGGATATTATCGTCCGGACTTTTGGCTGATTGAAAGTGCGCTACATATACGTGGGTAGAAAAGGATGATAATTGAAAAATCAAAGTAAAACGAAAATAAAATTGAGTGAGATCAAAACCGAAAGTAACAAGATTTCGATGTTCAATTATGGAGCAGGCTTTTCTATTTTAACACTGATACAGTCGTCTCCCTAACTCAATGCCGAGGCAATCACGCTTTAAAAAAAAAAACCTTAACCTATATTTCTCCACCGTGTCGCGTTAAATATAGTCAACCCATTCTGAGTTTTATTTGAATGAGTATTATTGAGTAACCGTGTCTCTCGCGATCTCTATCGTGAGTCTTTTTCGCCCGTATTCTCATCATGTATTTAGCGCAAAATATTCCTGTATGGTTTTCATCTCCCGATAATATCAATGCTAGCATTATACGTAAAAAAATTAGTTTTAAGAAGTCGCAAACTTAGAAATTAGATAATTAACGCTAACTGGTGAAAAATGAGTCTTTGTTTTTCTCGTGCTTCGAGATGGATAGCGAGT
Organism: Temnothorax longispinosus; assembly: GCF_030848805.1. Classification (NCBI taxonomy): domain Eukaryota; kingdom Metazoa; phylum Arthropoda; class Insecta; order Hymenoptera; family Formicidae; genus Temnothorax; species Temnothorax longispinosus. The sequence continues at coordinate 28,431,629 of NC_092358.1, forward strand.
ATCGAGAAATTAATTGGCCGTAAGATGTCTATAGCATGAAAGTTTTTACGAGCTTAATACGTGGACGGTATTGGTAAATACCGTCATCAGTTGCAGTACGTAGAGGCACGTATTCTACGAGATCACGCTCTTATCTTACGTCGACGCTGTGTCTCAGTTTATAGGTAACGCATAATATATAATATGCTACATGCATGATGCTAGAATGGCAAGCATTACTACTATCTAAAAATTGACCGTTGCTTTTAGCACAAATGCTCATAGTAATACAGAATACAGATATATATGTATGTATATAGGACACGCCCATAAAGTTGCCATCAAGCCCCAGTAATGTAGCTTTCATGAAATAGCTGCGTTTCTTTTAAATTTAACGCTAAGAGAGAGCAAAAATACTGCTGCATAAACTCAGAAGAAATAAACAAACGATAAATTACAGAAATAGCATATTAATCAAGTAAAAATAAAATTGTGTACCGTACAATAGCTTTTTCTTCCGCGCAAAAAACTAATATAACATATAATATTCAATTTTAGATCTTACCGTTTGTATAGAACAATGAAAACATACAACAATAAACCAAATGAATTTTATATTAAGTGCTTTCGTAAAATCTCTTGTTTTAATAAGGCAAGTATGATGTATACCATTGTTCCAGCTAGTGGTATACGTATAACTGTGATTTATCGTTTTCCGCTTGCGTTACCCAGTTTATAAATGAATAAAATTCCAATTTAAAGCCGGTATACGCTTTAAACTAAACTCTTTCTATATAAATGAATAATAGACAGCATTGCAACAATAAATTAATTAAAGTTCGGATTCAAATAACATTATGAGCAACTAGTTAAAAAATTTTCAGAATAAATAACCAATCAAATAAATTCAAACAATTCCACTGAGCTAATAAAATTGACTAAATTCAACTTTTTAACAATCCGAGATGTTTTTCATCTACCACAAAAAAATTTCAGATTAGTTGATCTCAAGGCATGTTTCAATCAAACTATTTATTTCACGAACAATTTTTGTTTGCAAACAAAAATTAAAAACATCTATTTCTTTAAGTCTTATAAAGTAATTAAGTAAATCATTTTCGTCAATATTATATCTCAAAATATCTAAGAAATAAATTTTATTTTATAAATGTTGAAAATTTTTACGTGAAGTAACAATTTTTTGTATAGATACGTATTTTCTGATAAAAAATAAAAATTTTAAACAATAAATTCTTTTTTTCTGATTTATTTATCAATGCCATTTCTTTTATAAATTGATAGCTCCATTCCTAGATAATTGTCTGCAAACCTTATAATTTAGAAAAGAAAAAGTAAAAACAGATAAACGTTGTTTTTACAGTATAAAATGATCCAATGATGTTTTCAACGCAAAGTCCGCACTAAGTTAAAGTACGATCACTAATATTACACCGTCGACGCGGTTCACGGTCGTACTACTTTTTGCGAGCAATTCTTGAGTGTTATACTTGCGTCATTGTAATTTGCATAAGAAATGACGATTCACGGTATAAATAAATATTTACATGGTGGAGAGCAGTACTTTTGTGAAAAAGAGACGATGTAACGACAAGCTTGACGCAACTGATAGCTCGACTTCCGTTATCGTTCAAGGAAATGTCAGATCTATCTTCACGCCCTCCCCCCTTCTTGTCGATCGTTTTCAAGATCTCACATTGTCGAGATGCTGATTGATGAGTACCTTCGATTCGAAGGCTCGCGAGAGGATTCCACCCCGTTGAATGATAGAAGGAGGAGGAAAGAGGAATATCGGTTAATCGACCGCGTTTGAAAGCCGATTTGATACGACGGGCTACATTGGCATAATGCATTATTTCCAGCTTCATTATATCGTTGAAACGATGAAATATTAATAAAAAGAACGCACGCGAGTTAAAAGAATCGAAACTAGTACAGCGTTATACTTTCTTAAAGACCAGAGAGATTTTTCAGTCAATTTACGTTAACAAGTTTCTTCCCTAGATATTATATTTATCGACATTTAATTCTAGTAATATAAAACTCAGATAAAAAGAATGTTGACATGCATTTATACATATTTTATTGCATAAGATCACATCAACAGAATTCGACAGAATCTGACACAAAAATTGGAAAAGTTTAAAAAGAAATATATTTTTATATAATTTTAAATGTGTCGTATATTCTTTAAAAAGCGTTGCTCGTTAAAATATTTTTAATGCTGAGTTCATATAATACGCAGGTTACATAAAATATTTAACAAATTCAAAGTGAAATGACAGAGGATCGTGAACGAAACCAAAGTTCAGTGCTTTATTTACGACAGAACTGCGAGAGCAAAGAACCGCTATAAGTAAGCTGTTTAAAATACCCAAATATAAAACTTATATAACCTTCTTATATTATAATTGACTAAAATTTCCATTGTTCTTCCATGCATTATATACTTTAAAATTTCTGAATCCTTCTCCGAATATTTTATATTAATACATCTTTAATATAAAATTATTCAGAATGGAACGATAAATTATCGAAGTTTACATTATATACAGAAAAAAAACTTTAAAATTCGTTAATAGTGTTGACAAATGTTTGTAGTACCTAGAGATACATTATTTCCTGTAAACTTCAGCCATACAGAATCACGATTGTGGAAATCGCATTAAATATTCCATAAAAAGCTTTCGTGTTCTTTTAAAAATGCAAAAAGACCATAGAGGTCCAATGGAAGTTGTTCGCATTTTGCAAGGATAAGGTAAATGCAAATAACTCTTGTCACTTTCTGTGATAAAATGTGGATATTTGCACATTTCCACGCAGGCGCAAGCGAGAATAAAATAATTTATGTATATATCTTAAAGCCAGAGTTCCAAAATTTTCAACTTAATGTTTACGAGTGTACGTGTTACGAGCGCGAAGAATATAAAAATTAACTTACCTCAGTTAGCGTCTCCATGATCGACGTTATTCACAAGTTACAAGGATGAAATAAGTCAATGTCCAAACCACACTGGACCTGAAACAACAGAAACAAATACTGATGATAAATTCGAAGTCTTGACACAAAGTGAATATATTTATTAGCTTCTGAAAAAATTGTATCTTTAAAAAATCTTTCTACGTGAATCTTTTAATATTTGAGAAAGCTGCAGATGCAATTTATAAAGACATTCAAAAAATACGAGACGAGAGAGAAAAATAAAGAACATCTCTTCTATATACATATGTATATATATACATTTTTACCAAATAACTTATTGCTAAATTATCATTCCTCGAATTTACAGTATTTCTTATAACAATATTTTTTATTTCACTTTAAATTATTACGCAAATGTCGGATATACAATATATGTAGAATAAAAATAACCTTGTCTTCAGCGAAGCACTTAATGACGCCAGTCTAAAGTGATATAAATGTAGCGCGATAGACAAGATCTGCGAAAAAAGAGCGACTGCATTACGCAACCGTCGTGTTTGTGGTCTCACAAATTTATTTTGAGAGAGATGCGGACCAACTTCGGGTCGAATACTTCTTTCGAATTCGATATGCGGGCCGAAGACGATTTCTGTCCTAATTTCTACCTAGGTTACGAGACCGATATTTTCGCGTCCAATTTTACGCCTCCGCAATTCGCATTTGCCTCAGTTCCCATATCCATGTCAGAACAAATCGATTCAATTTCCATTCTATTGAGATCAGCAGGTGGTAGAGCGCTTTCCTGCAGAACGAAACTAATCGTAAGTCTTCGACGAAACCATTCTGCGCGATCTACCGCGAAGGTTAGAGACGCGATTGATAGCTTGCCATCGTTCATCGTTCATCGGCGAGAGACCGATCGCTTTTTGCAACCCCATCAACGAGCTAATGATTGGAGCTTATCGAAGTCTTAGACGATACGACATTAATCGACAAGAAGCACTCTTCTAAAACTCAAGAAATTGACGAAAGGAAAATTGTGTATCAATGCGAAATATATATGACGTACTATCTATTTACTTTCATTAGTTTATGAAAATTGATCATTACGAAAGCAACCAAAAATATCATGTAGTAAATATTATAGTAATATAGACATAGTATTAATATAAAGAGATATAAAAACATAAAAGCAATGAAAAAAATCTTTTCACTAACAATAAGTTCATTCTGCTTCGGCATTTCAAGCGGTTAAGAAGTTAAAAAATCATGCGATAATTTTAGAAGAGATGCAATTTTAAATGCGTTATTCTCATTTTTATAGAAAATTTTAGACATTTTGTAACCTAAAATACAGTAAATTTTTCGAGAGTATGTTCATCGTTTCGTGCACGTTGCAGTTATTATACATATATATTCTTGTATATATTTCTATTCGTGTTTCCAAGCGTTCGGTAGTTTTGATTTCGTCGTGTACCAAAGCGCGAGAAACTGTGGCTTTTCGCACGTTATCTGGCACGTGGCCAACTCCTACGCATTAACGATCGTCGACGACTTTCGACACGAATCTATCTCTAACCGACATATCCTGTATCCGCACGACGACCGCGCGTTTCCGAATAAGATCGCGCAAGAACCGACCGATAGACGTAGCGCTCGTGGAGCGTGGAGCGCTTCGTTCATCGCGTTCAACGCATTCGTCGTGAAGCCCCGAAATTCCCTTCATTCAATCGTTATTAAATTACCAGTCGTTGAACTTCTGATTAATTGCGGATACATGACGAAACGATAGAACGTGGCGCAATCGGAGCGCAGTAGGTACCTTTGATTGCCGAAGCGTTTAAAATGTTTATGTCCTGCCATATTATTCATCATATTCACCATATCAAAGGAGAGTTTAGGAATATGAGCTACCCATTATGTTTTCAACGTATTAAATCAGGTAACTTTACGTTCACTGCGCTTGCTTTGAATTGTTGTACATGCGTACGCTTCGAAAATATAAATCCAAATTACATAGAGACCGTTACACATATACAAACATACACGAAGTTTTCATGTTATTTCTAGAAACATCGCTGTCTCAAATGTCTATCCTGTCTGATATTTCTAGCTTTTCCTCTGCGAGCCGTATATATATATACGCGTCTCTTTGTGCGAAACTGCAAGTCGAACTCGAGTTAGCGGATACGCGGACCGAAAAAAGCTCTTTTAACAGAGAATTCCCCAGGGGAATCAAGAGACACGGTCTCGCGCCAAGTATAAGGAATTCACCATCAGGACGCGTTCTTATTTTCTATCCTTTCCGCCTGACGAGTTAAAAGTTGCGAATCTCACGGTCGGATCGTCCACGCCGCGCATCTGGCCGCGTGTATCTGGTGAAAATAGAATTTACGACGATGGCAGTTAGCCAACAAATCATTCTAGCCTAAGCGCGTGGTCCACCGGTATCGATCTCTCTTGCTCGGCTAAGTCCATGGACACGTAACACACAAATTAAATTAGACATGCCGTTAAATTGCTTGAAAGCTTGCGAGCGGAATCGAAAGGATCGCAAGACGAGTTATTTTCGCAGTCGCCTCGGTCGGCGTCATTAATATAGTTTGCCATTCACGGACATTTGGATATAGGTCGAAGTACGGCGCTCGATTATCTCTATTTGAGAAGCAGTGTCACTGATGGTCATACCGTTTTGCCAGGCTACCATCCCCCTCCCATCCTGACACCGAACGCTTCATGTTGTCGTTTGCTAAAAGTATCGCCAAGTTTATTTACAAAGTGTCCCAAGAACAACAAATATGCTTTTCAACGAAGGGACGAAGTAAGAAAAATGACGGTCGTTTTACCCGCATCGATAGTCAAGTTATTCGATCCTCAGAAAAGTTGGGAGGTTTTAGCGAATTGATCGAGCTTTAACAGCGTCAATATGTAGCCCAAACCCTATATATTCTCTAGCTAGACGATATTTTTTCGGATTTTAGTCGGCTAGAGGTTTAAACTGATTGATCTTGATTTGTATTTAATCTAATTTGTAACCTAAATTCCCGTAATATTTATGATTGAAAAAACTAGCTGCAAATCATCGATATTTCGTTAAAGCAATCATCGAGGAAAATCAGCTCCGAAATGCTTGGATGCAGAATCAGTTACGACGACACAATGTTCGATGTATCTCTATTCAGGGTACTTTATAACAATATGCTACGAAAGCTAGTTGTAGTTCGAACGTACGTGGCTAACCGCACTGCGACGAGAGCCTTTGAATGACAATTACTAGCGGAAGCCCTTCGGCACTTTGCCGACAAAAGTTATTCACTAACTCCCATTCCGCAATTCGCGCTGCCAATGTTTCGAGAAAAGACGCCTCTTGTTTGTCGCACGAATGCTCATCGAAGAAACGGCGGCGCGCGCCGCGTTAATACGGAGTTTTTGCAATACCGTCTTTCAGATACGCCGGTTACCGTATCTGAAAGACGGTATTGCAAAAACTCCCTAATATCTCGCTAACATAAGTACCTGCTTATTAGGGGCTACGCACAATGGAAGGAATAGAGAACAGAGAATAGGGAATAGAGAACAGTTCAATATTAGTATATGAAATTCATTAACACAGAACAGACGAACAGAGAAATAGCATACTAAGGAACAGTAATAAAATTTTATTCTATATTCCGTACGCCATGTGCACAATGTGTATGTTAATATTAAACTGTTTCCTATTCCCTGTTGTTCTCTGTTCCCTGTTCCTTTCATTGTGCGCAGCCCCTTACTTGCACGGATATTTAAATAGGCAGAGAGTATAGCGCGTGGTTTTATTCCTTTAGAAACAATGTCATTGACGGCTATGCCATAATATTGGTTTTTGCATTCCTACATCAGAAATTATGCAAATTACACGAGTAAATTGCTCGAGTTAGCGAAGTTGTTCATTTTATGTAACACACACTCGCGGTGATTAAAATATTTTATCCAAAATATAGCTACCAGAGAGAAACAATGTCATAGTTTAATTTTAATTATTTAAAAACAATGTCAACGCTTCTGTTTCGCGTGAGAGATCAAAGACAATCACTGCAATAATGATTATCGTATTAATGCTTGCAACAATAAAAAAAACATTCCTGTATAAAAATATACATAGTAATAATGCATTTTTTGCGTATAAAATATTTCCGTCGTAGAATGGTAACATTATAATGTGTGAAGTAAAAAATTAATATCTCGTTTTTCAAAAATGTAATTGCTAGAAAGAAAAAGCCGTGCTTAGTCTCCTTATGCGATAAATTCACAATAATTAGGTAGCACAATATAATGATAGGATCAATAACGGCCGTAATAGTTGAAACGTGACACTATTTAAAATAAGTATAACTGACACGAGGAAATAGCAATGTATTTCACGCTCTTGCGTGATACATTTCGGGCCGTAAAAAAAATTCCGTTAAAGCTATTCGACCGGGTTGATACGATTCGCGCGAAAATACGTATTTGGAGTACAATCGTATCGGGTCTATGCGCCGTTGTATACAAGTATCATATACAGCAATCGTATCAGAACTCAATTTGTGTGGTATACTGTCTCCTACATATTTATCCTATGTCGACTCCATTCAGGAAATTCTAGTGAGACGTATTTCGTGTGCGGAATACACAAAGGCCGCGTCGTGACAGACAGACTATTTACTATAAGCTATTGTTATATATTGATCATAATACGCGATTATGATACCATTCGTATTGTACGTGATATTAATTACACACATTGTTGCCGTTCTCTTGATGAGAAAGAAGGACGCGTTTAACTACGGATTAAAAGTAATTATAAAAGTGATTCGTGCGACACGATCATCCGATTAATGTACTTCAATATTTCATTATGTACTATCAAAATCTCTTAACGCGATTTGAAAACGCATTCATGCAATCGGTATCGATATAAAATGTAACAATAAATATATCCTGTAAACTGTATTAATAAAATTGTGTAAAATTCATATCACGCGTAATGTTTAACAAAAGATAAATGTCTTCGAAGATCTCTCTTTCAAATCTTCAAAAATATACTTGTATAATTTATTCCATTTACATGTAGATATATTCTTATAAAACAAAAAAAATAGTTTAGCATATCGCAAAGGACATATTGCGAAACTAAATAAGAGAAGCAAAACTGCTAAATATGGCCCAAGAATAAGTAAATATGCAAATATTATGCGTGCAAGTAAAATATGCAAAATTATGCACTTATAGGTGAAGTATGTGCGAAAAAAAGCTATGATTCAACACACAGGGTTGAAAACGCACTTGAAACGTACTTCTATTTATTCATTTACCTTTACCTGCAGAGAGGCAAATACAAATATGCATCAATATATATTCAAGATCTATATTGTACGGATAAAACAGTAGAAGTTATATTTTATTCTATATATTTTATAAAAAAAACTAATGTGATTTAAAAGAGACACATCAAACTTTTGACTAGTTATATCATAATAAAAGATAAAGAAAAATTATACCGCGCAACTATAGAAAAAAGGTGATACACGTGGAAATCATATTTTTACATTTTTTTATCCAACTTTTATTCATGTCTTGTATCACAATTTTGCGCGATTTTCGGATTTTTATTTTCGATTATCACTTCGATAGGTATAATTCGACGCGCGTAACTATCTCAAGCTATCGAGCAACATTGGGTTTTTCGCTTTTATGACCCGGACTACCGGGTATAACGTTCGTTTATATACGTATACCTATACATGGAGCACGGACATGTACGCGAACGTTACGTTCGCGAAGAGCGAAGACCGAAGAGGAGGCCGAGAAGGAAGGTCACTCGATAATGCTCTCGACGACGTGGCCATTAACCGTGCGAGGAGACGAGGGATGTGAGACGCGGAACGAGGTGGAGGAGCAGCGTGTGTTCCCTTGCGCTCGCTTCGCTCGGATGCACACCCAGTAAGTAAGGCATCAGACATCCTACATCGATCACATCATCGGTCGAAGGTCCTTCTGATACACGCGATAGGCCCATCGATATATAAATGGATTTGATCGAGTCGCACGCACAATGTTACGACGAGACGCAGCGACGGCGACGGCGAAGGCGACGCCGACGGCGACGACGGCAAAGATCTCGAGGGAGCTTGAGCTCGCTTTTCGCGTACCGTTTTTGTGCCGTTCATTCTCAGTAGATAAATGTAGTCTCTCTCTCTCTTTCTCTCTCTCTCTCTCTCTCTCTCTCTCTCTCTCTCTCTCTCTCTCTCTCTCTCTCTCTCTCTCTCTCTCGCGCACGCGCGCGCGCGAGCGACATAAACGCCTGAACGCGTACGTGTAAGCATATGTCACAGCGCGCGTAAACGTCGATCGTAAAATATGAGCGACCATATTTTACCTATCTTACGAAGACGTTGCGGACGCAATTGCGCGGAGCCACTATGGCACCTCTGAAATATTTTATGCGCACAAACATATATAGTGCTGATATACGTTTTGTCAAAGGCTGCTGTTTAAAACATTAACGCTCGCGCAAGTGGCTGAAAAAGTATACCGACAAATATTTGGAAGGCAGGGTGATATGGAATGTGGCAATGGGACATTTATCGATTATTTATAATATATTTTCGTAAAATCGCTAATAAATCGAAAAGTCATGGTCAAATTGCTCATTTTTATTAAAATATGTAAATATATTCACGCAACATATATATTATCGGAAACATTAAAGCGTTAAGTGTCAAAACAAGAAAATCAAGCTTGTATCTATTATATTACTTTTTTATTATACATTGTTGAATCACGAAAAATATTATAAAATTAGTTTCTTGTTATTTCATTTATAGCATCAAACAAATAGACATCGATCAACCGTAGAAACATTAGTTTGAACAATTCGGTATTATCTAATATCCCAGTGAACACAATGTCCCAAATCGGAGACATATGACGTCTTAAAAACGTCTTAAAGACGTCACATATCCCGCTTTGGGACATGCGTCATGCGTGTTGTCTGGAATGTTTCGAATTTCTAATTAGATTTGCTTGTTTTGTTTACCGCGCGTTGCATTCCATTCAATTATCGGCGATAAATTGATTTCTCAAATTGATTTAACAATTCGTTGAATATTCCCGTTGAATATTACCGTTAAATATTCGTCGCGACGAGAAATACGTCGTAGAAATATCGAAAAAAAAACCGCTCGTTGTAATTATTTACAACGTGCGTTATTTACGACGCCAAATAGTGACAAATAATATTAGAATTGAATTGAATATGGAATTATAATCCATCTTATCGCTGACGTGTTTGTCAGCGGTAAGATAAATTGTCATTTTATGTCCGATTCAGTCGTAATATTATTCATCATTGAGTTTATCGGATTAAGAATTGTCCTATGTTAAGGCGATGTACATGAGACACGGCAATGTTTATATTATTATTATTGCCTCTTTGGTTATTGCGAACTGTGAATACACAATGTACTATTAACGACTCTGATAACTCACTCTCTCCCTATCTATCTATCTCTCTCTCTCTCTCTCAGCGATGGCCCATCATTAGACAAATTTATCGAGTTAAGACGCGGCATAGTGCTCCTCGAGCACCTAACTGCATCGTAAATTAGACGAAAATGTTACCGCTCTCTCGCTCTCTCTCTCTCTCTCTCTCTCTCTCTCTCTCTCCCTTTCTCCCTTTCTGTCATCGCGAACGCGCTCTTTCGCGTAGTAAGCAACCGATGAATACGCGCACACGTACGATACAGCTACGTGGCTAAGCGCAAACTGACAAGTCGCTCACACTCGGGAATTTTCTTCACAACAAAGTTTCTTGAAATAGCAAGCAAAGTTCTTTCAGCTGTACTCTTCAAATAAACTTCTTGAGTTTAAAATAAAATTAACGTATATTATTCAAGTTTTGGATGACCGAAGAAAAGAAATAAGAAAAAAACTACTTACAATAAGAAAGGAATAAAACGTATAAAACAGGCAAAACAGCTGTGAAACGTACGGTGCGGGCGTGGAGAAAGTAAAATATGTGTTTAGTATCACCCGCGCGTCATTTGCATGTTTGAATAATCAGATCACTTCTTTAATGTAGTTAGTACGAACGAAGTAAAGTCACCTAGTTATTATGCCAAATACTTACATGCGTTAATCTTATCAGAATGCTACTTCTCCACGACGGAGAAATCATCGAACGTATATCTAACAAATGCAATTAATTGGAACAGGAAACTCGCAAATAGGAATTCATTCTGTGAAATTGAATTTGTAATAGTCGAGATGAAGGATTAGATTGAAATTGTCTGAATTTTCTATCCTCTTTCTCGCTCTAGACACCTACTGCCATCACTTCGCAAATAATTAGACAAATAATTCCTTTAATTTCTTCTGCAAGATGCACAAGAATTAAATGTCCAATTTGTAATAAAAAATGATTCTGTTCTAATTTATTTTGATTGTCATAAAAAAAACTTGTTTAATTTCATTAAAAGAACTAAAAGAAATAGCAAAAAATTTTAAAAAAATTCAGAAAATGGACTCAGAAACTTTCAAATAATTTTTTTAAAGATTAAAAAATTTATTTCTTCGCATATATATATATATAATAAATTTGCACTAATTTCTTCTAATTCAACCGGGATAATGTCTCGGTACGCGCGTCTGACTCGTCATATAAGCGCATTGCTTTGGTCAATTAAACATTCTTAACAAAATTCTTAATTAACTTAAACATTCTACATTTCCACTAAACGGCAACTTGGAAACTATCTTGTTCATATTTAACTAGTGGAATAAACGCGATCTTCATATTACATAGATGGAACTTTGAATTGCATGACCAGGTGAGCGTTAAATGCCCGGCTAATCAGAGACGAGGCGATCTATATTTGTATTCCATATTTAGCGCTAAATGCGGCCATCACTGATCCTGAATTTTCTTTGTCTTATATAAAGATCTTATCTGCCACCGCATTATTACGTCGGATATCAGATAGCCATGTTTAGCGCTAAATGTACGATACGAATGGATATAAACTGATGTGTTAAATCATAATTTATGGAGCGAGCTTATTCTATTATCGCGTAAAAACATGCAAACTCTAGACTCGGACAGCTAAATTATATAAAAATTGATAACGCTGAGGAAAAGTAAGCATACAAAAGCCGCCAATATACGCGAAAATGTATCGTATTTTCTATAACGGTATTCTATAACGTAAATTTAAATTTCGGAAAAGTGGCATTGACGATAATATTTTGATTGACGAGACATTTTAATGAAGATCCATTTCATCTTTGGCTTTCGTATATCTATATGATAATCATAGTCATTGCACACCCACAAATATTCATTTATTTTAACGTTAAATAGAACGCGATCTTTATATCGCGCGGACGTTTCATATTTTGCAAGTTCCGAATTACATCGCTATGTAAACCTGAATGCGACGCGAAACGTAGATACAAATGCGAACGTTGAAGCGAAGTTTCCGAATCTTTAGAGTTATTACCTTGCTATGATTATCGTGTCATAATTACAACTCACGCTATTGCAGTTGTAAAATACAAGTAAATCTTAAGCTGTTACGATTTTAGAAGTTAGCCTCTTTCGAAACCATCTGCGTCGTAAAAAGGATAATGCGCAATGACGACTCATAACAGAGGCAACCCGTTGTTTCTAATTGTAAGAACTGAAGACATCAGTTAATCCTTAATGATCTCAACATTTCGAGCTTTTGATCGTTATTAAGATCTACGGACTCCCCGTAATGTAAATTATTGCGCAATCTAAAGACTTGAAATTACTTCAATTCTCTTAAATTGAAGAAATTTAAATTAAATACTCAGCATATCCATCGCGATAATTATCGAAAGTTAGGAAAGCACTTTTTATGCGTCAATTTAGCATAAATAACTCGAACTTGCACAAGCGTATATCTCGAGCGCTTGGCTCTGAAGAGTCAAAAGAGAATTTATGAAGGCTCTCGTACAGGAGTTGAACAGATCCCATTCGCAAGCTTCGTAAACATATTTCAAGTGTTCGACCGTCTGGTTTTAGATCGGGAGCATTATTAAGACTCTCCCAGAGCGTGCGAGAGAGAGAGAGCAAGTGCGCGGATCTCGATGGTCTTGCACAAACGTTACAGATGTGTTTCGAGCGTCTGACTGTTTGGTTTCGAGTTTAAATCATCGAGATTAGCACACGGGACCTGGCAGGCCCTGATAAACCGACCGAGGGCGAGGGTCTCGATTCGAGGAGAATCGCGCGAATCCTATATGCGAACATGACGCTCTCTCGGCCGCTCTCGGCTCGGCGCAGCAGAGCGCGGTCTCGCGCCGAGCGCGCATCTCCGACGCTCGGCCGCTCGGCCGTGCGTATTCGCACGGTAATTGCACGGTCGCTACCATTTGAATAATTTCATCCATGCGGCAAGGACACGTACTCACCAGGGACGTACGCGTAGGTAGTCCTACGTGACCCCGCGCTCAGGTTGTCGCCGTCGGACGAACGTTCGTCGTTTCTGCGGTCGGCAATGACCACGTCCGCTGGAGCCTGGGGCACAGCTGCTCTCCGTGGCGTGGGCGTGTCTGATGCTGTCGCCGCCGAATGCACTGGGATCGTAGACGTAAATGCGAATTTGCGCGATCGAATCGGCAAAGCCCGCTCGCGTGCTAATCACCGTGCCGGATCGCGTTCGATCGCGATCATCGGGACTCGGGACGCGTCGCCGTCGTTTCCCAGCGTCACGACCGATCCCGCGATTTATCGCACTACTTTGAATATTAGTCCGCGCTCTGCCATTCCCGCGATACCGATAATCCCGCAAACCCACACGCTGAACTTGCGCGCGCGAGGAGCAATATTCGAGCTCGACGCTCGACAAGACACCCCGTGGGACTTGAATTATTGCCGAGAGACTCTCCGGGTGATCTCCCCTTGACTCCCCCTAACCTTTAATCGTTCGACTAATTTATACGCTTAGCGGGGAAGGAGAGAGAGAGAGAGAGAGAGAGAGAGGAGACGCCTTGCAGATTTAATTTCACGAATTTCTCCCCGTACGCGCGGCGATTGATCGCCTCCATTATATGACGGCAATTATATTACTTTCTTACCCGTGAGACTCGACGGCGAAATCTTAGACGTTAATTTCCGCCGTTTCGCGGAAGTTTCACGCGATCTTTACCGAAGAAGGCTTGAAGGCGAGACCGAGAACTGGCGCGCTTTGCAGCGAGCGGAATTGTTACCAACTCAACGAATGCGATACCATCGAAAATAAAAAAAAAGAAGAAAAACCCTGCACACAAGTATACTCGGAGCTCGGAGCGATGTTAATGTCACGATATGTAAATGACACAAATCGAAGATAAAACTCGTCAGAGCGAATTAACACGAATTATTTCGTGCCGAGACTGCGGGACTTTAACAGACTTTTTACAACCTCCGACCTACAGTCCGACCTACGGCAAAACCGCACTGTTCTTTACGCGAGCGTTACCTTTCTAAAAAAAAAAAGGATCACCTCGACTTGAGTGATTAAAGGGCTTTTCCATCCCGATGGAGCATAGAGCGCCTAAGAGGAAAAAGGCAGAACCGTTACGAGTACCTCGAGTCTTTCCGCTCGGGAGAACTTTTCGCTATCCCGCGTTTTCCTACGTTACGCACGACCGTGGATCGTGTCGCGGGTACCTGGGGTGTCCTTCCGTTCCCTTTGTTTCAGCTCGACACCGACGACGCGACGCGACGCGACGCGACGCGGCGATGGTCCGTCGCGCGTATCCTCGGAGCTCGGAGCGCGATTGACGATATCGCGCGCATTAACGCGCTAACGACGCATTCGTCCTTGCGCGCGCGCCCGCGCGAAACGCACTTCGCCCTCGCAAATCGCACTCGCGCCTCGCGCCCGCGTTCACGGCGTTCGCGCGAGTCCGTCAACTCCGTCGTGCGTCGACGACTCGCGGCGAAATTCAGAGATTCAGACGGCGCGCGGTCCGCCCTTCGTCACCCCCGGGCCCCCGGCCCTGGGCCCCGGGCAATCGAGAATCGGGAATAGGAAATGGCGTATGGCGTAACTTACCGGCGGTCGACGGTCGACGCACGGTTGACAGAATGAGAAATTCGTTGAAAACGAATGGCAATTATACGCTTCGCGATGAGTTCGCGTGGCACGCGGACGCGCAGCTGCTACTAAACTCCTTCTCGTTTCTCGTCTGTTCTCGAGCGGGCGCGAACTAAACGTGACTCGAAGTGCGCGCGCCGCCACCGCCGATGACCGCCACCGCCGAGAGGAACCAGCGGTGAGGCCGGTGAGCGACGATGAATAGCGGGTAGCCCCCCGCCGACGACGACCGACGACGACGTCAACCGGTCGACGGCGAGTACGGCGTACGACGTACGGCGACTCCGACTGACGGTGACGCCCTCGCCCTCGCCATCACCGGAAACAAAACAGCCCCTGACAGCTCCGGCTCCGGAGAGTTGGTACTGTTGTCAGTGTTGACAGTTGACCTGCCAGCTGTCCTGCGAAACCTCTCGCGATCAACTTCACGACGACCGACTCGACAATATTGGCGCGTTTATGACGAAGAGACGCGCGAATCGTAATGATCGGCCTGTCGAGTTTTTCCTCGTTTTATTATGACAGGAAACATTTTATAGGGAGATCGTCTTCGCGTAAATCACGCTGAAGAATAAAAATTCGAGCCTCCGCGACATCGCTGATTGCTGAATCGTGTAACGAATCAAACTACTCCAAATACACTTGGCTGAAATGCGCGTCAGTTACTTCGAGTGGCTCCCGGCAATAATTAAAGTTCCGCAAAGTACTTCGCTAAGCTCGAATACTCCCTCGCAAGTTTATCGGGTTTATAGAATCATCGGTATCGCACACGGCTGCCTGAACTAATATTCAAAGTGCGGCAAATTGGCTCTCGCGTACATAGTATAACAGGGAAGGTGCTGCATCCTCGAGGATTTGCCGCCTTCGCCGGGTATCCGCGGATGACTCAACGATGTCACGCTACGTTACGCTTCGTTACCTATTTAGCGGGGCTTCTTTTTTTTTGTAGCATATTTATCTCGTCGAGAATACAAGTTTAATATTTTTTAATATTTTTCGAAATTATAAATCGCCGGAGCTTTACCATTCGAATCATCTCCCTCAAGGACACATTCTTTTTCAGAGACCCTCCACGTACCCTGGTGCTTTACAACCAGAGAAGAGAAAAGAAAGCAAATAAAATTTATCTGAAAGAATCGCAATAGAGTAGGTACATAAGAGAAAGAATTGAAAAGTACATTAAAGCTTTGTTTCTCCTGGCTCCCACATTTTCTTCAACTTTTTACTTTCGAGCCATTAAAGCTCGCGATATCCCGCGGCATTTTTCAGAAATCACGCTCCTAAATCTTTTCAAATCAGTTTTCCTGTAACGCGAAGCATTCGAGGCGGCATTTTTCTGTGAAAATCACAGAACCCACGGAATAAAATATTTTGTGTAAATATATGTATAGGCGTATATAAAATAAGAAGATAAAAGTGCAAAATATTTCATCTGACATTTGTACGAGAGACAGCGTAACTAATAATATCGTCGAATTTAGTAACAATTTAATTTAATTTAATAATAATTTCACCATCCCGGTGAGAATTCATCCAGTCAGTCTGTTCTTGCATGTTATATCGCTTGAACGAGTCTCTGACGAGTTAGAATGAAACGAGCCTGAAAGTTACTAATTGTACTTGATTGTCAGTCGAAATTCGAAATACACGCCATGTGCCGATCACACTTGATTATACACTGGATGTACCGAAGAAATAATAAACAAATAATAATTCAACGATAATCTTTATCGCGTCAAATTTTTTCCTCTCTTTTGTATTCTTATTAAATATTCGAAATCATCTCTGTCTCTTTGATCCGCAGGCACGATTTGCTCGAGATGCACATAAGCAAACATTCTGTTTAATGAAAAACGTATGTTAATCAGCCAATTAAACAAATTATAAACTTTGTCATATTTTGAGTAAAATTTCTTCTGCTTCTTTTAGTTGACTCAAGTGTACGATCGATCGCAAATGTGATCGCAATGTGCTCGCTGACGATAATTTAGGTAACTTTCACGATTTTGTACATACAATGTAACCGACTGCCGACATTTCAACCGGGAACGCGGAAACTAGAACTATGATACAAAATAGAAATATCATACGCCGGCAATCGTAGCCACTTAATTGATAATTGTAACTACAGCAATATTCAAAATAAATATTATATAATATGTATATATATTTGGACATAGACGGAACCTCGGACAAATGCCCGTTAATTACAATTCCAAAACTTTAAACTGCAAAATTAGAATGTCCAAAACTTTCGAATTCTCGAAAAGTCAAAAGGCGAAAGGGATGGCATAAATCGAAAGAGGAAACTTCGAGGATCGCGATTATAAAAGCTCCAGCTTAATTTTACATTGATGAATTAAAAACAAAGAATCTGGATGTACGGATAGCTCAAGGAGAAGAGAACGCAATCTTTCCTTGTTTTTCTTTCCCTTTCCTGCGTTCGTCCAGACATGAAAATGAGACGTTCGTGCGAGGATGTGCGCGGCACGACGACGTCGCGACGTTGAATTTCAGCCGTTTGAGAAATACGCGTGGGATATATTGCTTGACGACGAATTCGCTGCATACGGGTCAAGGAGAAGCGTCGCGCTTTTTTGTGCTTCAACCGCATCGTAAAGCATGACAATCTTGTCATCGACATTGTCACGAACGTGCCAAGGGTCGTGGTGCCAATTAATCGTTGCACGTCGTTTCTGAAATGTTTAAAGTCGATTATAGTTGTACCGAAAATAAATAAAGGTTTCGTCAATTCATCTTTTTCAATTCCGTTCAAAAATATAATCGCGATTAAACTTCCACAAAATTATAACTAACGATAGATCATATTTATACTCTCATATTATACTTTTATACACTCATTTATGTTTTAATCTTCAAGAATTGTCGTATAAAATTTTGCTCAAGATACGCGATTACTGCAACATTGCACCTTTCATATTTTTTTATCGTACGTATGCTCAACGATAACCAAATGCATAGTGAAAGATATCAAAAAGCAAAGATAGAATGTTTCGGATTTCACACGCTTAGATTTCACGACGGCAGATATTTATAGTGTTGCAATATAAGTCCGAAATAAATTTTCAAACGCTATGACATTTTCACGTTGAGACGTCGTCGATGTCTTATCGGCGAACGAATCAGCGTTGACAGCCGCTGACAGAAGATTTACCACTGATATAAAGGATCTTAACCGTAGCCCAAAATATTCTCGTGGAAATAGCTCTGAATCTCTCAAATTCCAAAGTGTATACTGTGCGTATATTCTATCAAATAAATTAAATAGATGCAAATTGTTCCGGTGGACGTTTGAACGCGTGTACATTTTCAGCTTCCACCGCTTTCGGCCTTTTCACGACAACCAAAACCTTCGTTGAGATAATATATTGGCTGTTTATTCATCGTGATAAAAGAACCTGCAACTGATACATTTTATTGTTAGTATAAGAATAAAACGATACAAGAAGTAGTTCACTTTAACGTAGATTGTCAGGTTTAATTTTGCTGCACTCTGAAAATGTCATGCGACGAAAGCTTTTATCGGAAGATATCTTGATGGAAATATGTTACGTTATACATATATGCAGCGGGTGATCGGTTGACAAATAAGGAAATACGATACACATATACGACAAGCATATATAAAGACGAACTAATTGTCCCGGTACCTCAATTACCCGAAGGTATCGTTTACGAAAAGAATACGGTTGTTTGTTACGATTGCATGGATAAGACATCTCATCTACCTTGAAATGGAAACCGATGTCACTAAGAATAATAACATTTACAAATTGCTCTCTCTCGAAGAGGTGATGGAGGTGGCGAGAGCTGCGCTGAGCAGTGACACTAATCTAATAAAATATACCATTCGACCGTACTCCAACGGCAAGTTCGGATTTCTCGGCTCTCATTATTGGCTCGATATAATAGCCACGAGAAAAAAGGAAACCGTCGCTCTCTCGTTCTTTCTCAAGACCGTACCTTACGAGGTACCCGATCAAGCTGACTATGTGATAAAAAAGGGTGTCTTTAAACAAGAGACAATGTTTTATAGCGTCATAATGCCGTTGCTCCGTAAGGGATACCATGGGGAACCATGGGCGCCGATGTGCTACAAAGTGAAGAGCGATTCGATAGTCTTTGAGGAGTTAAGCAGCAAGGGCTACTCCATGCGGGATAAACTATTTGACAAGACACTCGTACGTGCGGGTTTAAGCGCTCTCGCGCGACTACACGCCGCCTCTTTGCTGGCCGAAACTCGCCTCGGCACGTCTCTAAATCGGCTGTATCCCGACGCTTTCGTGGAGAGAGCTTTCGTTCACGAGGGAATGACGCGGGAGTGGTTCGAAGCAGGCATCGACGTCGCCGCGATCGTAGCCGAGCGTTTGGGACACGACCCCGACCTGATACGATCGGCCTGTGAGCAGGTGTATCACGCTATGAAGCCGTCGCGCACAAAGGCGAACGTGGTTAGTCACGGGGATCTCTGGGGCAACAATCTTCTCTTCAATAATGACGTGTCGCCTAAATGCTTGCTGGTGGATTTCCAACTATTGAGGTACTCTCCTTTGGCGCACGACGTAGCACAGTTTTTGTATCTGTGCACGGACCGGAGCTTCCGAGAGACCTGGGAAAGCACGATGTTGCGTCATTATTACGATACGTTGCGCGAGACTCTGAACATTCACGGGACCCATACGCAAACACCCCCATGGTCAGAGCTGATAGAAGGTATGGAGGAACAACGTCTAGGCGCCGTTATCACCGCGATAATCTACTTTCCTACGGTTTTAATGGACGAGAATATTGGTGCACGAGTTATGAACAACCCGGCGTCTTACGCCGACTATTATTTTCGGAATAGGAAAGAGTTTGTCCTCTCAAATATGGAGAGAGACCCGGTTTACAAAAGAAGGATCAGCGAAGCTGTCATCGAACTCGCCGAGCTCGCCTCGCAATTGAACCAATTACCAAAACCGTCTTAAAAAGTTATATATATATTTCATATAGTCGATTCACACATGTAACCAAATCTTTTATTAATGTTTCGTCAACACACTTTGTGCACCTTTTATATATTTCACGGGAATATGTATTCGTTGAATTGATGATTTTATCAATATTACTGATCTTACCGTCGCAATTCCGTATGGTAATTTTTACGGCAATACGAATCAAAGAATATTGTCTTGATCAGGAAGTATAGTGGATAGGAAAGACCAATCGTAATCGGTGAGTTGTACGTTTGCATCTTCATCCATATCCTCTTTCTCATTCGTCGGTGTGACCGAGGGTTTCGTCGGCAGTAATACTTCGTTTTCACTTAGATCTGAAGCATTATCCTGAGCGTCGTCATCGTTGTCTCTGAAAATTACGAAAAAATCAATACACGATGTTTATTCACGTAAAACGAAGCAGTAAAATATGACAACTTTAACGTATGGAACTTGCACAAGTTAATTTTGCATACTTGAAGTTTTCAGCATTTTTGGAATAATTTTTTACGGGTTGTTGTCCTGCCAGAGACGAAATAAATGACGAGCACAGCAGTCTCATCGGTGGCAATGTATGAGCGGACACGCTAAGTAACTGAAAAACAAGAATGATGATTAATGTTAAGCTACTACAAGCGAATGCACTCTGCTGAATTGTCGGTTAAATAATGTAATGTACGGATATAGACATTAATGGAACGCGTCAATTTCAACGCGACAGGTTCAAAGTATGTTTGCCATACGTATATACTCGTGATAATCGGTCGGTCAGACGACTGGCTAATTAGTTTTAAAGCTGACACACAGCACACCTCCAAGTGAAATTTGTGCAATTCCTGCAATCTTCTACTTCAGATCTAGGTTGATTAGTCTGTTGCAACCCACACGAATATTCTTCGCAACGTGTACACTTTAGCGACAAACGCGCGTCTATATGTATTATAGTATAAAACTTAAAAAATGCACTTTAATTTCGTCGATGAATATCTACGCTCTATAATTGTTATTGTTAAATGCAACGGCTTCCTTTTCAAATAAATGACTACTTTAAAGACAAGATTCTGCAAAATTATATAGTACTAGATTTAATACCACTTTTATAAAAGGAAAACGTCTCTTATTTCATTTCTTTCAAGTGGCAACAATTACATTGTTGACAATATATGTATATGACGCATTTAAGCCATGTTTGTACTATTTCCGCACTTCTCATTTTTAGGATGACGCGATTGTCGATAATGATTCAAGTCAATTTCAGAGAATCATGATGACAATAGTCGTAAAGTTGTTCATACGAAAAACGACCGAGATAGCCAGAGAATGTAATTTACTATCACTATAATCAAGACAATTACCAAGTCTAGTAAAGTCTGACGTTTGTAACGTATCCTGGTCTATTTTGGTCGTAAAAAAGCTATTTTTAGTGTAGAAGGAAACCTTACGTATCTAGCCTTACGATCCATTTAGTGAGAATATTTCAATGGGCTATATAAATAGTAAATGTCTCAGAAGTGTAAATATTAAAATATTATCTCAATGCATACTAAAAATATAAATAGAATAAAGAAATAAATATCGTAAGATATAGCAGCGAACACAGAATATCAGCAAACTTTAATTCTTTTAAAGAAATTTAAAGGCATCATGTGATTGTAAAATACTATTACAAAATGTTGATAGAGGTATATCAATGAGATAGATTGATCTAAACTTTGCCCTCTGTACCGGTGTGGCATTTTATTAGCAGGTATCAATGACAACAATCGAGACAGTCGGCGAAGAAGATAAGACTTTGTTCCTGCTGGCCTGGTTTTACTTTTCCGAGCAATCCCAGACAATTCTGTGACAACGTCGTTCGCTATTTTCGCATCGCGCAGGTTGTCCTATTGTAATGGATGCGGTAAAATATTTTGAAAATTAAGCGAGATGCAAGCTCATCCTTAGATATCATGATGATTGTGAAATGAATGACATTTTGTGACAAAGATTAATTTTTGTTCAGATAGAGTCATCCCGACACTGTTTCAATATTATATTTTACTTCTTTTAGTGACATATTTTTTGCTCGATATGATACCCATGTATTGAGATCGAGGCTATTTTTTTTTCTTAATGATCTACGTTATCTACAACCTGTCGCTGTAAATTATTAGAAAAAATTTGAAATTGACTTAACTAAATCATTGAAGATATTCAAATCTTTATTTTTGGGTATAAAGTGTATAAATAAGAAATTAAATATATTAACTATTAACTATCAAAATGTACTATAAAAACACGTTAATCATTAAAAAAAAACTTTCTCATTTCGTTTAATTTTATTACAAAATATTCCAAGCAAAATTAAGGCTTTAATTAATGTAAAACATCTTACATTAAGATAACATTGTAACAAGTTCAATGATCCCTTACTCAAGGTCAATCGTATTCAAGACCATTTGAAATCAAAATAGTACACTTTGTATGTTTTTACCGTAGATAAATAGTGGCAGACGAAGCTACTTTTAACACATTCGTATCTGATAGCAGCAGAACATGATACGTCTCGCGTAACTACTTTCGATAAATTCTTCGACGAGATATCTCTCGACTTTATTTTCGGCACGGTGGATTAATTATTCGATACGAATACGATGCATGTTACATTTGCCCTTATCTGCTTTTTCCAATACAACTCCACCTCACTCTGTTCAATTTGTCAGGCCAACTTGCCGCCCACACGAAGAAAAGACAAGACGACTGATAAAGCCAAATAAACTAAAATATATATATATCTACATATGAATGCATATGAATAGATGCTATAGCTTGCAGTACGACGATTATGACGTGAGAGGCATAGGATTTCCAGCGAAGTTTGCCTGTTGTCCAACCGTCCTAAAGGGACAACTAGAACGCCGTGAGAGGGTGGGAGTCTCTATATTAAATCATGGCGAGACTTCTGCTGAAAGCCAGTCGTTCGCGGATCGTTGGTACACACATGAAGAATCTGCTCTGTGTCTGTCGACTGTCATAAGAAGGATTACTAAATATTTTTCCACGTTATACCATCTTCGTCAAGTTGCATCGTGTTGATTCGTCAACACCCCATTGTACAATCATTCGAATTGATAAAGACTGGGTAAAACCACTTGACATAGCTCTCTATGGAAAATTTCAATAGAAACATTTGGATTAATTCGCATTTTTTGGTGAAGAAACTATTCGGGAAGAACTCGAAGAGCGATCTAATTACAATCATTGATCGAGAAGACGGAATAAACTGAAAAGAACTGAGAAAAAAATTCGGAAAAAATCCACAGTCAAAACATTCTTGGGCATCTTTTGGACTGGAAAAAGAACCGGTATCGAGAATGAAGCTGACTGCATTAAAATTGGTTTCGTGCCTGGTTACAACGCTACTACTCGCAGTGATCGCCTTTGGATATCCCGCCAGTAACAGCGAAGCAGTAAGTGTTTTTGTATGCGATATCTCGTCATAAACGAAGCCGATACCATTATTGAGAATAATGTAGTTGGAAATTATGCAATTTACCGATTTTGGATCACCGGGATTTTGTTAGTGCGAAACACGCGAATGACTCACAAGCGTAGAGTTCCCTTTTCTCGCTGAGCGTCAATTATAAGAAATGCGACTCATATTTTTCTCCGTTGTAAGCACGTGGGATGTAAGTACATGGTAATGTCGAAAGTGGACGTTGGTCATTGAACGTTCCTCGTTAAACCAATCTTTATTTGTCCGAGAGTGCGATGATGTGTCCAATCACATTGAGTCGTAGGTGGTGCGTGATCTTATAAACAGGAAGACTTTTCGTCAAGATCTCAATGACTTTTAACCTTCTTAGTAGCTATTTGACCTGATTTCGATTAATGCGACTGGTCATTATGTTGAATAATCTTTTTTTTTCCTTTTCGCACTTTTGCTAATCTCTTATGCCAGTAATTTTTCTGATTTTTTTTATTTAATAAACCTAATAATTCTGTTTAAGCTATACAATTTGCAGGCGATCGAGAACATGAGGCAAATTCCGCAATGGCATTGTCTTCGTTATAGAAAATTCGATTTTGTTCGTCGCTGTCGGAATTATCGCTTAGGAAGAAGACACTGACAAATGGACATTCAATATGATCCACGATTGGCAACTTATGGCAATACGATACCTTATGGCAAATTTCGTCGTCCGATCGTGCAGAACACACCATTTCAAGTCGTTAAACTAAAGAAGTTTAAGTTTATTTAAATTTAATTTATAAATTAGTTTAAATTAAAGTATGTAGATATCTGTAAAAGCACTTGCATTAGAAAGCAAAAATAATTTAGAATGTTGTTCTATTGAAGAAATTTGCATAAATGCGATTGACAATCATGATAAGAGAAATATTATATTCTATATTATTTAATTTTCATTGATAAATCTTAATCTCTTTGTCTAGATACAAAGTTTCTAAAATTATGTTCTCGTACTGACTCTAAATTTTATAAATTCAGAATCAGAAATTCAGAACAATATTCAAAACAGAATAGTGAAACAATTTTTTACATTATTTCTTATAGAATATGTATAAATAATTTATTTGTTTTTTTTATATTCATTTTTTACATTTACTTTAGATTAGTAAACCCTTATTTATTTTGCAAATTGTCTCCGTTTGTTTACTTAATGTAAATTTGATCTCAAATATATTAAAAGTTTCTTATGTTATTCAACAAGAAATAGTACTTTTTTGTTAATAGCATTGGCATATCAATCGTACAGGAATATTCCTAATAGATAATGTGTAAGGAATTTATCAAGAATCCCAAAAGTCGCAAATATTTCAAATGGATCAAAGCGTAACAAAAGATTCTAGATTTAATCTAGATTTCTAGATTATAATACTATTAAATTAATTTTGATTATAATTTGTGTTTATTTCTGAAAGAAAATTTACTTTAACTCAGAAAATTTGTAAATAAAGTGTGCAACTTGAAGGAATCTTTGCATAAAATTTTGATAAAATGTTGAAACTCAAAATTCTACATACTTCTTGTACCATTCCTTTCGCTGGTATACCAAGATGTTCATGAACTTGCGCGACAGTCTGCTCTTTGCTCGAAGAGGTTTGAGCCGCTATAAAATTGGAGAAGGCAGTCAATGGCATGGTTCCTTTGTCCGAAATAATCTCTAAAGAAACACTCGCTTCAGATTCTGGTTCCAATGTAAGCAATTCCTAAACAGAATACAGTAATAGACAATAAAATATAAATATATTTATATCCCAATTTAACATTCAAACATTACACAATTAGATTGATAAATTTAGCTGCATAATCCAAGACATACCTGATTCGAATCCAAAAAGAATAGTTGCGACTTTCGTTGCCAATGACCAAAGGAAGGATCACGTTTTTCCTGTAGATGAGGTACAAAAGTAGCTGCCAATACAGAACTGGTACTTTCGATGAGACATGTTTTCTTATAAACGGGTGTTGCACTTTGTGGCGTAAACACGTATACTAAAAGCAAGTAAATAATCTTTATACTTAAAACATAATAATAAAATAAGATAAAAAAATATATAATGATATAAATGTTACGTGAGATTGTTATGTGACTTAAAAAAATAGCATATTACAATATATTAAAGTTTCCAATGATTATTCCTTTGGTATAGTAAAATAAATAGTATATAATGAAAAAGTATTTACACACTGTACAACATACATGAATTGTCAGATGTAAATGCTGCTATGTATGTAGATTTTAGGTCACACGTGAGACTCACGACGTTCAGGGATACGCTCCATGTTATAGCAAGAGTTAAAATATTCCAAACTGTTATGTGCTGCTGAGACACAACTACAACAAGGTGACAGGCCTCGTGTTTGCCGAATTCTATTCGTCTATTGTAAACATTTTACAATTATGCATTTATAAACGATGACTCTATGTTTAGCTAAGAATATACTCATTAATAATTTTACAATATATTTAATTTTCTTAACTTACGTTATTGGATGGTTATATTGAGAATGTGTAAGACTGGATTTTAATTCGCAAGTTTCAGGCATCCATAAAGTTAAGGTAGAATTAAAACCAACAGCCAATAACGAACCGTCTACTGAAAAACCTGCATCTGTAGCGGCTAAATTGCGATAGTCTCCCACTCCATAACAATACCAATGTTTTGTCTCTTTGTCTATAACAAATATAATATCAAATAGTGATATACATATATATTTCACTAAATTTTAATATGAAGCTATTTTATTATTAAAAAAATATATATATATGTATGTACTTTCTATAGTGGAAGATTTTCCCAAATTCCATAATTTAAATTTATTATCTTTCCCAGTGGTGACTGCTAACCATTCACCATCGTCAAATGTCGTATCTGGTTGAAAATATAGTGCATTTACTCCATTCTCATGAGGTAATTCAATGGATGTATTTAATACAAATCTAAAATATTAAAAAATTATTAATATTGTGTAGTGTTAGGCTACGGTCAACGTGACGCTACAAATGCTTTGGAGCGTTCTTCTTCTCCTTCTTTCTTCATTGAAAATAAAGAGAAGAGAAATGCTTCGAAGCATTTGTAGCGTCACGTTGACCGTAGCCTTAATCTAAACAAATATAGTAAAATTTATATATATTTACATTTGCTTTTTCAAATCGTACACCCAGAATTTTAATCTAACTTCTATAGATGAAACTTTATCATTTCGTTCTTCAACTGTCGCCATCCATGTGCCATTATGATTCAGAGATATTTTTGTAACTTCTGTATTTACAATAATTACATCGCGTTCTTGTGTCAAAAAATTTTGAGCAGTTATATTAATCTGAAAAATTTGTCAAAGTTTTACTATTTCTTTACTTATTATAATTTTCTTTTTATATAGATTTGCTTTTAACATATGACAAATATCTTACGTTGTATAATAAGTTTTTTGTATGAGTGTTGTAAAATTGTACATGTCCAGTACGACTATTCAGAACGAGACTACCTGTTCTCGGGTCAACGATAAGTCCTGCAGGAAATAGATCTTTGGACGATGAAGCGACACCCCATGTAAAGTTTTGTATCACTGATGTCAATTTTCTTTGAGGATTTACAATAACAATACCTGTTACAATGGAAATATATGATTAGTTGTTATAAATCCGCTGTTTATAAGCTGGAATTGTCGCAATAAAAAAATTTTACCATTGTCTAAAGTCGATACAGCAACATATAAATTATCTGGTGCAATAGTAAGATGTTTAATAGGCGCCGGTAATCGTGGAAGGAATGACTTATGTTGGGGATTTGCTAAAGTCCATTTGACCAGTACACACTCACCACCACCTGTATACATATGGCCACCTGTAAAATAAACAAGTGTGTTATATCATACTAAATTATTGATTTGTGAAAGACATCTTGTAAATGTAACAAATAAATAAAAAATTTCTAACATCTATTACCTGATTTGCTAAACACTATTTCTGTGACCGGTAATGTATGCCAGTGAAAAACAGCTGTATATGGTCTACTCTGGAACAAATTTCTCCATACCAATACACGACCCGTAGAATCTCCCGTGGCAACACATTCTTCTTCTGGATGTCCCGCTATCCAAGTAGGTAATCTACCAGTTTTACCAGTCTTGTGTCTACATTTAGACCAAGTATTTTAAAAATTAGTACGTAATACTTTTGAATGTATACAAATAAATGTTATATACATGATAATCTCAAAATATCTTACATTTTATCGACTAAATTTCTAGCTGGATCTAATATGTGTAAATCTGTTTCATGTAAAAGCGCTATTAAATT
Organism: Temnothorax longispinosus; assembly: GCF_030848805.1. Classification (NCBI taxonomy): domain Eukaryota; kingdom Metazoa; phylum Arthropoda; class Insecta; order Hymenoptera; family Formicidae; genus Temnothorax; species Temnothorax longispinosus. Next base: position 28,459,479 of record NC_092358.1, read on the forward strand.
CTCTCCATGATTTCCAATTACATCAATATAATACTCTTGTAATTTTGTGCTAAAAAAACAGATAATAAATTATTTAAAAAAAAATGACAAACTATGCAATTATCAAACAAAATTTGGTAGAAAATGACAAAAAAATTAAAAAATATTTCTTACAAGATATATATTGATTTTATGCACATTCCAGTTTCTATATCAAATAAAAGTACATATATCTTGTTTCCGCAATCAGAGAAATGGGTTATTAGCGTTTGACATATTTCATTTCCTTGAGCCGTTCTATATTTTACAATATGAAAGGTTTTAATTTTTGCCTTGTCCTTTGCAAGAAGTTTTAATTGCTGCAAAAGTATCAGTATATAATTTATATTATTTCTTTAATACCTATAAATTTTCGATAACAAGCAAAAGGGTTGATAAAGATTAAAGAGTTGAAAGGTAAAAAAACCAAAGTATGTATATAAATTGAAAATTAAAAGAAAAGTACAATGTACTCTATAATCCTGCATGGAAGATATTTAAAAATAGAAACGTTAACAAGCGAAACATTTCAAATCCTTACTAATTTCTTAGTGATAATGCCACTTTGGCAATTCCAGAAATACAGTTCGCCATTCTCGGTACAACCGATGATAACGCTAGCGTTATCTGGATGCGCTATTATTCCAGCAATTCTGTAATCCAAGGGCTCGAACTCTCGCACAAAGTCTCCCGTTTGCGTGCTGTATACCCTTATAACATTCTTCCATACTATGTGCAGAGTTCTGGAAAAAAAATCTATTGATTACATATCGAGCTACGTTTAATGTGCTGACTGAAACGTCAAGAAAATAAAATAGAACTTGAAATAGAGACTAAAATTAAACTGACTCTCCATCGCTGGAAAATAGTGGGCGTTGATCAATTATACTTCCGCCGCCTTTCCTCTTCACAATTATTTTTCCGCCACCTTTCGCCTTCTTCATGATTAAATCGTCCAGATCGGCAAGGTTAACGCTTGTGTTCTTATGACTAGCGTTTTCGACCAACTTTATTTGCATTTTGTCACGTTTTGCGTATCACGTAAAGCGTTTAAAACTACATATATTTATTTAAAAATTTTATATACATAATTTACACTTGAATCTTATCTTCAACTTTCCACGAAGCACATGGCTTGATTCTCGTTGCTTGCGGAGGTGCTTGCGGGTGCTTGGAGGCTTGGAGGTTGGAGGTGCTGTAAGGTGCTGCAGGTGCATATGAGTGCATTACACCTACTCCTACTTCGCTTCATTTTCTTTTTATGTCAACCAATATCCCTTTTAGGTTCAAGCAATAGAAAATATATATTCATTGTTACACAAAGTTGTCTTTTATCTTTTTATTATTTAAAAGCATTGAGAAGTATTTTATTGTATTTTGTATTAATAAAAATGGGCGCTATATAGCGCGCCTAAATAATCGCGTGAAAGAAAGACAAGCGAAACTATGGAGATAATTTATCGAGAGTTTCGGAACGCGCAACGCGCAGCCATTGGGCGCGTTCAGCAGACCAAGCCGCTGAGTAGCAGTCAAACGTGATTGGCTCTTACTTTTAGAACCAATCAATCAACGCAGAGTGTTGATAAGACGAACTCAACAGTTGTATCTGCTGAACGCGGCCAAAAATACCAGAGTGTTGCAAAACTCATCAGAAGGAAGCGTCGTCATTGCGCCAAACGATCACCTTCTCTCTCACGATCACTACATTCACTACAGACTACAGTCAGTGCTACAGTCAGTACAGTCTACCTACAGTACAGCCTTGTGCCCGTGTGCCGTTTAGCTAGCCTCGTCCGCCTCGTCCGACTCATCCCTGTTCCCTTCGTCAGTTCAACTATCCGCGATTCGCGTCATTCGCGAGTGTATTTGAGTGTTCGGCTGTTCGCAATTCGCACCGATTTCGAGTCTCGCGTGTCGCGGATCCATCGATACGGAGTAGGACGTTATCGCGTACGTTTCGCGATTGATTACGGCTCGACGATTAGTCTCCCGTAATGCAATACGTTCCGCTTATCAGTTTCAGTCCGCGTCTTTCTGTCTTTAATAGTCAAGCTTGAGTAGCGGACGGTCGTGCTCTGTTGTCGAGGAACGACGTTGCAACGACAATGTCATTGTTCAACAAACCGAAGCGGAACATACGCCGACGCCCTTTCAACGATGAAGACGAGGATAATGAGAACAGAATGGAGGTGGAGGACGCGCAGCCGGTCAAAATTAAAACGAAGAAGGATAAGCCAAAGCAGACGCGTCTCAGCTTTGGAGAGGAGCTGGAACAAGGTGTTTATACGTACACACATGCTTGCATATGTAACATTGTGTGTGTGTGTGTAGATATGTGTGTGCGTGCGTGTGTGTGCGTGTGTAATTAGTGTACATGAGAGAGTAACTTGTTTTACATATATCTTTGTACATAATTTGTTCGAATGATAATGCGATGCCATTCGCTCATAATAGAAGAAGCTTTTGCACAAAGTCTAATCACAATAGCAGAAACAAAGACAATGGTTTAATAGTAACATAGTTTTGTTTTAGACAAATAATATTTATAGCTAACAGATGCTGTTTCCCCTAAATCTATTACCAAGCATTGAACTATGTAATGTATATTCAGATTGAAATTAAAAGTTGAAATGAATTACAGGGGACGACGGAGAAGTTTTTATAGTCAAGAAATCGTCGAGGAGCAAAAAGCTGATGAAACAGCTAGATCATGAAAGGAGGAAAAAGAAAGGTGAAGAGAAAATGCAAGTGGACACTGAGCAAGCGAATAAATCCATTAAGCAGGAAAAAGATTTAGAAATAAAGACAGATGATCTAGTAGTAAGCTATCTCTATGATGTTTTATTATTATTAGCGTTTCTTCAATTTAAGTAACTTATCATTTAACATAGAGGATTTTTTATGTCTCTCCCTAATACGTTGACTAATGTTTCTCAAGATTTGAAACAACTATGGGAGTACAACAAGAAGACAATATTTAAATGTCATTTTTTATATTATAATACGTTGCATATATAATTGTGTGTATCGAGCAGTTTACATGAAAATACAAGGCGGTTCCTTCAATTGTTGAATTTGGATAAATGCTAGTTTATATATTTGATTGGGATATTACTTTTTCTATAATATTACTTTTTATTTTATCAGTTATGTTTATCGGAAAAACGAGTAATTTTCAAATTATAAATATAAAAATTATGTTCCAAATGCTCCTTAACGTATTTATCATCTAATCTCAATAGTTCATTATTTCTTTGCAATGTACATATACTCAGTCTTATAGTAAACTTTTTGTCGTAACTTGATGAATAAATATTTTTATATCATATCATATATTATTTTGCAGTAGAAATACTTCAGTATTTTAATTTCAAGATATTATATATCAAAATTGTATTTTGAGAGTATTTCTTTTTGTAAAAATTTTGAATTTTTCTGGTTAAGATTATGTATCTTTACTAAACAAAATATAATTTTTATTGCTAGGTGAAAGTAAAAAACACAGGACCGCTGATCTTAAACGGACGAGCTGCATTGGCAGCAGGAAAAGATGACTATACGTCGGGTGAGGAGGAAGATGAGCCTTGCAGTCACAAATTTCGGAAAAATACGGATAAAGCTGAAACTGTAAAAATACTTCTTGAGAGTACGTAATTTTTATACGAAGTATAAGTTAAAATAATATAACCCTTATATTATTATTAAAATTTATGTAGATTAAATAGAATTGCTGTATGCACATATTTAGCAATCCATATCTTTGACAAAACTTAAATGGAAAAGAAACATTAGATTTTACTTTTGGATATTACGTCTAAGTAACGTTATGAAACATGTTATTAGCGTTTTTTAAAATTCAAAAATTAATGGTTTAAAAATTTGATAAGATTTTGATATTTCTTATTGTAATAATATTTTTTTATATTATTCAGGTGGATGTATACCTGATGCCGCTATGATACATGCAGCGAGAAAACGCAGACAAAAAGCAAGAGAATTGGGAACCGATTACATTCCTATTGAAGAGCAGAGGTAATTCAAAATGATACAATAAATAGACGTTTCATAAATTTTCTCTTCTATTGTTATGCTTGTTGATATATTTACTACGAATATTATATAAAATGAATTTAATGCATTTATTCTTATAGCGATGATAAGGGCAAGTCAAGACTAATACGGGAGGAAGATCATGATCGAAGTGATGATGATGATTCTCAAGATCGATTAGATATGACTGTCAACACTGAAGCGCGTGATAAAGAAAAGAGAAGAGAAGCATTTCTTGCTTCTCAAGTTCCGTTAAAATGTAAATTTTTATATATAATAATTAATTTTAAGGCATTAAATGCCTTTTTAAGATGAAAAACAACATAATTTGGAACTTTTTTAATTTAGTTTCAGATAATGAAAGTGAACACGAGAACGAAGAAGAGGAGTGGGAAGCTCAACAAATACGGAAAGGTGTAACGGGTGCTCAGGTAAAAGCGCAGTTTATTAAGATTTAAGATAAGATATATGTACGTAAAGCGATATTAAATGTCTTGAGTCTTTCGATATGCAGATTGCAGCAGCACAGCAGGATTCAATGTTGCAACAACAATACACAATGGGTATGAATGTTAATCAGATGATCGGGTCTGGTGTACCTTTAGAAATGGTATTAATGCCTGCACCGCCACCGCCACCGTCCATTCAACCACCAGATCCAACAAAAATTGTACCTGTTACACCACAAGAAGTTGTGAACAGAATGCGCACAAGGTTTTATATTTCTCCAAACACACTTCAGACTTTACATATAATAGAAAAATTAATGAAAGCCGATTAATACAAATTTACTTTTATTTAAAGGTTGGATAACTTAAAAGAGGTACATAGACGACATCAGCAAGATCAGGAACGTTTAGAGGGAGAATTACAGCAAACCATGAAAGAATTGGACGAAAGCGAAGTTCGTACGCCGCATTACGCACAACGCTTCAGATATTACCAAGAGTTGCGTGGGTATGTCACTGACTTGGTAGAGTGTCTTGATGAGAAGGTGGGTTGATACGCTGTCACGTTAGATTTATGTGCACTGGGTTTTATCGTACAGTATGTGGCTGACAAAAAGTTCTTCAGTCCCAGTAAAGCACCAACGACCTTAATAAATCTCATTTTAAATTTTGGTATCTGAATTTGTTATATAATGACTCTTTTGACTTATCCAGATCAATTCTCATAAATTATGCAAATATACAGTATATTATGACTCCATTTCAGCCTAAATTATAGATCCAGTTAAAATTAAAATTTGCAAAATTAATTTTACTAGTGCGATTTTCATAATTTGTTTACATGAGTTTTGGTAAATAAGGGAGTGACAAAATTTTTTTAAATAATGGACTTGAAATAAAAATAATGTGTATTGCATATGTAGCACATACACATGTCTCCATTGCCAGGGGTCATTATCTTCTCTGTATTATGTTATTTTTATACATATTTTATAAAGATAAATATCATATTCATACAAGTGATTAATTAATTAATTTGGTAAGTAAACTGATGTCTAATCTATATTTTCAATGTATAAATAATACATTAAAGAATGTTTTAAGTGATTTATGAAGCTGTCGATTAACAAGCAAATTAATGCTTTTTGAGCATTATATCATAAAATTATTAAGTTTAGACATCATCAATTTTAAGTAATAGAACATGTTCATTGAATCAATTTAAATGTATACGTCTTTTGTTAGCTTCCCCTGGTCATCGATTTGGAACAACGCTGGTTAGATCTGTATGGCGAACGTTCAACCGAATTAATGGAACGAAGACGACAAGACACTAGAGATCAGGCTGAAGAAATAACTACCGCAGCAAGTCAGTATATTTCAACCAGTGTACATAACTGATAGAGCTTGGTATTTTGGGGGTACATGATAACCTTATGCTCCAGATATTTCACCAAAAGATTCCGCAACACATTCTATAATCTTTTTCGTCTTGCAGGAGGACAAGCCATGAGAAGAGGACCGGAAGTGGAAGTACACGTACGACGAGCTGCAGAGAGAGAGGGTAGAAGAGCCCGTCGCAGAAGAGCAAGAGAATTAGCTTCAAATTTGCCAAAGCATATTGATGGAATGTCTAGTGACGATGAAGTCACTGAGCAACAGAATCTTGTATTTAAGCAAGCGAAAGGTAATAGTGTTGATTTTGTATTTTGATTCTTAACATTTTTTATTTATGTTTTTATTAGATATATAATTTTTTATAATTACATAACATTTTCACGTTTTATTACAGATGAAATCGATAATAATTGTAAAGATGTATTTTCTGACGTTATGGAGGAGTATTGTACAGTACGTGGCATCCTTTCAAAATTCGAATCATGGAGAGAAACAGACATGGACGCTTATACAGAAGCTTATGTATCGTTGTGTTTACCTAAAATTATTTCGCCCATTATCAGATTACAACTAGTTACTTGGAACCCAATTATGGTATTTTATTTACTCTTTTCAACAACAAAGAGAACTTACATTTGTCACACTTGTAATTAATATCTAATTATTTTTACAGGAAAGTGCTGATCTAGAGAGGACAAAATGGTATAATACGTTGCTTCTGTACGCTTTAAATAGTAAAGAAACAGAGGAGTCATTGAAACGAGATCCAGATGTTAGATTGATACCATCGACAATTGAAAAAATTGTGATACCAAAATTGACATGTAAGAGTGCCAGGATTATATTATCTTTTGTAGTTTATATTGCTATTTATAAAGTAATATAAATATGAAAGCTAACAGTAAAATAATAAAATAATACTATATATTTAACATTGATATTTTTTAGCTATTATCGAAAAAATATGGGATCCAATGTCAACGTCTCAGACATTACGTCTCGTAGGAACTATAAATCGATTGATTAAGGAATATCCTAATTTGAATGACACCAGCAAACAATTGGAAACTTTATTCAACGCTATTTTAGATAAAATTAAGGCTGCTATTGAAAATGATGTTTTCATACCTATTTTCCCAAAACAGTCAGTACACTCAGTATATAATTAAGTTGATATATAGTTATGTTATTCTTTCGCTATTTTTAACACAAGTTAACATTTCAGAGTTTGGGATACGAGACATCAATTCTTTCAAAGACAATTTGCGATGGCTGTCAAATTATTGCGGAATTTATTAAGTTGGCAAGGTCTTCTTGGGGATGTACAATTAAAAAATTTGGCTCTTGGTTCGCTTTTGAATCGTTATCTGCTTGCTGGATTACGAGTTTCCTGTTCAACTGATGCTTTATTCAAAGCAAATATGGTACGTTTGTTTAACATTAAAATGTATATTACACAGAGTGTTTAGCGGTCATGGAAACCTGGAAGATTTCCATGACCGCTATACACTTCTTTAGATAAAAAAGGACAGAAAATGTAATGGAAAAGTCATGGAATTTTGTGACTTTTCTGGAATTTCGTTAAAATCTTTAAAAAATGACATTTTCTGTCATTTTTTTTATTTAAAGAAGTATATAGCGGTCATGGCCGCTACGGTCATGACCGCTACGGCTAGACACCCTGTTACATCGATAATTACAATAGCGGAAAAAATTTTTAGCGCTTTAATTTGATTCGGTTGCAATAAATAAAATGTTTATCAATGTATGTTAGATTATGAGTACGCTACCAAGGGCATGGTTACAAGGAGAAACTATTGAACACCTCAAAATGTTCGCCACACTTATTCAACAACTTAGCGAACAGTTAGATCAAGCAAACCCTGCACACAAGTAAGTATCTATTAATAATATTAGTCGCGATTAGCGAAACGCTCTTTGTTTATGTTGTGAATCGCGCAAAACGTATGAACGCATCTAAAATAAAATTTGTATGTTACAGTGAAGCCTGGGAATACGCCAAGTCTATCCTGAAAATAATCAAGCCCTTATAATGTGTTGATCATAATACGTATGTTAGTAATATTTTATCAAATTTCTTGCTTTAGTACCAACATGCCTGTTGATAGATTTTATACATATAACGTACAATAGGATTCTGTACATGATGCATCACAGTAAATTGTCAAATATATAATGTATAATATATGAAGATATATCATTTTATATAGTAATAAACTAAATGACAACTCACGACATGATACACTTCCCGATTGTACATAATAAATAAGCGAAAAATAAATCTGTAAATAGCATACTCGTAAATATTCGAGCCTTGTCTTTAAAAAATTACAGTTATAATTGCTAAGAACATTACATCCATATAATAGAAATGATAATGCATATGTATGTTCGCATGTATATCCTATAACAAAACTAATTAAAATGCATTTCTATGTTGTGGCTGTAAAGAAAATATTTTAATCTCTAAAATATGTAATTTGACTAAATTTATAATACGTACAAAAACAATATATCGTGTAATAAACGCATACTTTTCTATTTTATTTATTTTTCTCAAACTAATACAGGTAATAAAGCATTTATATAGCGTAAAATAATCCGAATTTTTTTCGTCTTTTATTCACGATAGCGATAATGAAATAACTATGAAAAAAAGAAAAGAAAAATTACGTATATATTAATTAAGCACCTCTTTATATAGTCTTCTAGAAAAAAATATTCGTTACATTTTAAATGTTTTTGAACTCTTGTTACTTGAAGTCGTTATACATACGTATTCGTAAATTATTAATTTTTACTGTGCCTAATTGAAAAATTGATTATTTTTCTGCACATGCTTTGATTTATAGCAAGCGTTACGCGTAAATTAATAGATATGTGTATATATTTTATATGCTTGTGTATTGTGAGAAAAAGGGTCAGCGATAATATAATACACGTGCGATCTATATGATTGAAGATAATGCGCCGAGAGTATAAGTCCTGTATATATATACGCGCAAGCAACTGTGTTTGTATTCGTGGGTCAGAATGATAAGAACTGGTAAGGGTCATTCCTTGACTTGTGAACTCAGTTTGCTTTCGCCGAGCTACGATCATACATCATGAGGTTCACAGGTACATATATTAAAATATTTCGATAAAATAAAAAAAAAACGATTATACGGTCGCAAACAAAATATTTATTGCTGCAATCTTAATAATATATTACTAATAACAAAACAAATACCAGTCCACATTTTCTTTCGTTTTTAATATATCTTGTAAAAGTTTCCAATAATTGTGAAAACGTGAAGGATTGAAGAAGAGTAGAAAATAATGAGTCAAATGTACAAAAATGAAAAAAAGTCTTTCTTTTCCAGATTCTATTTTAGTACCTAGGCTAGCACAAAGAATAGGAAGAACATTATTCATATTCTTACTTTTAAGTACTGAGATAATTGCGCAAAGTTTATTCAGATCTGGAAAAGAATATGTATATTCTTACAACGCCACGTCGAGCACTGGTGTGCTGGTACCTTCCAACGCAGCTTCTTCATGGAATCTCAATGGAAAACTCGTAATTCAGGCGGAAGATAACTATGTCACAGTACAGGTATTTTTAAGATAGCTGTAATCTTCTTTGCTTCTTTTCACTGTTTTATTTTTTTCTCACCATAAGAACTACGTAATACGTAATCTTTTAATAACAAAATTTCATTATATTACAATTTTTGATGTAATATCTCAATGTTTTTTATCAGTTGCAATCATTGAAGATGAACATGTATAATGGAGATGTAAAAGAGGTAGTAGAAGGTATCGATATCTATGATGACGCTTTAGAACTTTTGAAACCTTTTCGTTTATCGTACAACAAAGGACTCATCGAAAACTTTAGCACCGAAGCTGAACCTGCATGGGCGACGAATATAAAACGGAGCATAGCTGGAATTTTACAATTAGATCTTTTTAATTTGGAAAAGGAGAGCGCATTTCATTCTACCGAAGTAAGCTATGAATATTTGAAGACACGCACGTAGTAAATATATATATATCATATATAATAACTATAATATATTAATATATATTCTACAAAAGCGTTGAAAGACATTAATATACAGAAATTATAATATATAATTCACAGATAAATCATTATGGAAAATGTGATATTGATTACGTTGTAAGCCCGGAAGGCGAAACTCAGCGTTTAATAATGAAATCGTTAGATCCTCGGATATGTATTGGGCATCCAAGTCGCAATTGGTCGAACGTTCCTAAAGTACAATGCACTGATGAGGATCAAGTACGTTGTCACTGATGATTTAGCTATTTATTTAATTAATAGTTTATCGAATTATTCTATGTTATAACTAATGTGTATACTATGTTATATAATTCCTAGAATCCCATCTTGAAAAGTAGCGAGAGAGTATATCGATTAAAAACCGATGGATTCATTCACGAAATCATCTCCGTTAATGCATCTGGAAGCATCTACGTGCAACCTTTTCAAAGTATGGGAGAGGCGCACTATAATTTGGTTCAGTATGTTTCACACATATATATATGCGTATATATATACGTACTTGTATTATTTTATCATTATTTAAAATGAGCAAATGTACAAAAACTACTTTATTCTACAGACAAAATATTGAGTTATCTTCAGTGAGGGATACAGCAAATAAGATAGTTACGAATAATTTACAAACTACAGTCCTTCAACATGAGTTACCAGAAGCGGATCTCACACAGGGTAGAGGGACACCGGATAAAAGTTTTATTTTTAAATCTGTAAGCTGATTATTTTTACTTTCTCTTCGCCCGTTTTGTTGTTCCAGTCAAATCTTGATCAACTTTGTTGTAGATAAGTCGTTTATTAGATCGTTTAAGCCACAGGCTCGAAAATCCTGGTTTGGATACCGAGATTCATAATCTGCACAACACAACGATATCCGTGCTTCTCTATTATCTCGGTATGTTAGATCGCGTTGATCTAGGAAAAGCCTACACTCGAATCTCGGGAACTAGTTATAAAGAGGAAACGATACGGTATTTATACGATAATTATCTCTTGTTATATTACACTATCCTTATTTTTAGGATGAATTATATTCATTCCTTTGTTTTATCATAACAGAAACATGTTTCTCGAAGCGCTGCCACAAGTTGGAAGTGAAGAATCTGCGCTTTTTATATTGGATCTTATTCAGAGTAACAAAGTATCGGACATATCTGCGATTCAATTACTTATGCGGCTACCATTTCACGTAAGAAAACTCGATGTTCAACTGCTGGCCAGCCTCGAACCGCTTCTTACCCTCCCAAGGAAAATCTCCACGAAGGTGCAAAATACCGCGATTCTGACCTACGGAACATTAATATACAAAACTTGTCTAGTTTCTTGTCCGTATGAGATGTTAGATGATTACGTACGTCGGTACCTCAATAAATTTACAGGTACACTTAACGATTTATATCGTGTATCTATTATTTTGTTCAGATTTATGGATAGGACTATACTATTCGATCCATGTTACAGAAACTACCCAGTACGAGCAGAAGATGGTCTGGTTGGAAGGTTTGGCAAATATACAGCTGGGTAGAGTTGTTGAGTTCTTAGAGCCTATAGCTAGCGGCAATAATGCTGAATCACGACATTTTCGAGTACTAGCAGCTTGGGCCTCTATTCCCACAGCACCATTGAGGCCCGATGTTGTAAGCGATCCTTCTTATAGATTTTATACGGATCAAGTGTTGAACATCATATGCCACATTTAATTACATATAATAATTTTATTTTGCAGATTTATCCTGTGTATTGGCCAATCTTGCTCAATAGAACCGAGCATTTGGAAATGAGAGTCGCTGCGTTAACTTTGCTTATTGTTTCTAGCCCTACATCCAACAGATTGATATCTCTATATTGGTACATGCAAAACGAGCCCAGTCAACACTTGTACAATTATTTTTATACGATGCTGAAGTCTATAGAACGCACCACGTACCCTTGTTATAAGCGCATGTAAATATACATATAAAATTTACCAGAGCGAAAGAACTTATTAACTGAATATTAATTTTTATATCGTTATGTACTCATATGAGTCTAGCGCACTATCTTTACTTAATTTACGTTTCTTGAATGATATTGACGTTGTTCCCTTATTCATTATCAAATTTCTGATTAGTTCATTTAATGTTAACAATTTATTTAACATTTTTATGTGTATTTCTAATTGTTGCTACTGAATATTTACAGAAGTAAAATCGCAGCCCAATTCAGCCGTGTACTCCGGGAACCAGATAGAGAGTATCTGACTACAGGTAATTACTTGGTTGATTATCAAGATTCCTTAAGAGGATTCGGCGCTATGTTGCACGGCATTGTCATAGCCAACCCTTCTACAAATATTCCTGAAGTAATATACGTGACTTTAAATAATTATGCTAGTGGAACGCACATTAATCATGTATCTGTAAGTATATATTTTCCAAAGCAAGAATATTTGCATTTAACTTTTAAATATTAATCGATTTAATTACTATCTTTCTTTTGGTGCGACATTAGTTATATATCAAAGCAGAGGGTATTTTCCACTCATTAGCGACTTCTTTTGAAAATCCGACGTATATAAAAGATATTTTGAAGGAATTTAAATTGGATGAGCGCAAAAAAGGTCCTGTGCATTTAGAAATAATTACACGTATTCAAGAAAAAACAGTATTGTGCGTTCACTGGAATGAAACAAACATAGTTGAGGGGTTGAAGTGTAAGTAATAATTCACAATCGCGACTGTAATAATGTTACATCATTTGCGTATTTAATTTTCTAGACTTGTCTTCTTTATCGGATAATATATATCAAACGTATTATAACATGGAGTTTCACGTTAATCAACAACGTATAAATGTGCCGTTATCATTAGAATCATTGCAAGTAACCGATTTCGGTACCAATGTTAGACTCGCAATGACGGGAACGTCGTTGTTTTCAATGAGAGGAAATTTTACGCGCAATTTTCCTGGACGATATAATCATATTATTTTGCGGTAAGATTATATTTTACATATTTATTTCACATGTTTATTTATCTAGAAATAATTGTAGTTTTCTATATATAGGTTTATAAATTTATCTATGTCGATATATTTTTTAGCACATCTGTTCACGGCATTGAAACAATAGAGAATTATAATCCGCTGGTTGATTTGTGGCATAGCGCTGAAAGAGTTCAGTCGCTACACGGATATCTTCCTATTAACATTACACTTGGATTAGACGAACGACCATTTATTTCATACGACACCCTAGGAGGTATCAATCCTATTTTGTTAACGGGTTGAAACGGGCAATTTTGCAATCTTCAATTTTGATTGATGTATTTAATAGAAAGTTGAGAAAGTAGTTTCTATAAATCGTAGTTTCTTTTTATAAATAAGACCTTACATATTTAGAAAAAAAATTTTTTAATTTTGCGAGTATTTTACTTAACTCATCTTCGCATTCTAAAAATTGCGTTGCAGACCGTCTTAAGAAAGGAATTACAGTACACGCTAAAACGCTCACGAGCATTAGAGGTGCCAATGTTCGATCAAAGTTGGATCGAGTTTGTCGTTCATGCTCTGTATCGCACACAGTTGTAAAGTCGCCATCTTCTAATCTGCAGGTAATTATTATTTTGTATATGTGGTATCTCTTTTGTTATTAAAATTTTATTTTTGTTATTTAAATTTATATTGGTTAATTTATATATATATATATATATATATATATGTATATATCACTTTTTTTTCTTTTTTTTCCTCTCTTATATAGACGGTGAATATTCTTAACGTTGGACTTCCCGAATTGGGTGATCGACTACAAGTAAAGATATTTGATTGCGAAAGCTTGATATCGCGTGAAACATTAATTAATGACGTTTGGTCTTCTCATCGAAGCAATTATCAGTAATGTACCATTTACAGTTATCTATATTTATCTGTATATACATTGTATTTTGTAATACGTAATATAATCAGAAAAGTAATAATTCTACATGAAAAAAGATAAAAGTATAGTAAAAATATACAATATAAAATTTTTTCATATAAGGCTTTACTTTCAAGAAAGTAAATTTTGAAAATTTATCTAGAATGCATTTATTTAATTGCGCTTTTTACTTAATAAATTTTGTTATAAGTCATCTCTGTTCGCGTTCGTCTTTATAGACATTGCCCATTATCATGATTTCTTTTATATATTTCTTACTCATTTTTATTTACAATATTAACTTTCAGTTTTCACTATTCTATCAATATGATAAGAGATACAGCAATATATATATTTTTATCATTCTCTCTCTCTCTCTCTCTCTCTCTCACACTCTCTCACTCTCTCATATAATATAGTATAAAAATGTATATATAAATCTTAAATCAGTCATTATTTTGAAAATAGTAGAATGTGGCCAAGTATAAAGTTTGCCTTAATTGGACTGCATTTCTTGGATTACTTCACTTATGTGCCACCAAAAGGTAGCTGCGGATTAGCTGCTTATATCGAGGCACTCAAATCTGGACCGTCTCAGGTAGGATGTACATTTGTATGGAATCATAAAAAAAGGCAGCTTCGTTTCTATGTCCACAGATTCAAAAAGAGAAAAACCGCCATCAAGTACATTTTGCTTATATATATTACAATGTTTATTACATTCATAATATTGAGTGTTTTTTATTAGACAAGATTGGAATACTTGAAAAGTGAAAATCGTCATATTTTATCTTTGACACATCACGACCTACAATCTTCGCAAATTCTTCATCAATGGAATATAGCTGTATTATACGAAGCCACCAGCTGGTTGTCGGATGTGATTAAATTTAAAGCGACCAAGATTGTGCCTGGTGAACGCATATTTAAGGTAAATATAAATTCTACCCCAAGATTACAACACTAATGCCGAATGTAACCGTAATTGATTTATTGATTGATTTAGTTTTGCGTAGAGGCCGAAAGACACGTGCCGTGGCAATGGGAGATTTTGAGTAACGAACCGAGTGAATCCTCTCGTATTAAATTAAATGTCGTTTGGGGGCTGTCTGATAATGCGAAAGGAAAATGCAGCGGATCCTCTATATCGTTGAACTTAATTGGTGAAATTAGCAGAGAGCAGCTCGAGAAAAGTAAAAGGACAAGTTGGCCCTACGGTGAATGCAAAAAAGAATCTGCAGGAAAGAAAATCGTTCCTTATACGAATTCTTGCTACGAAGTATCGAGAGAATTATCAACCTTGCGAAGATATAAAATATTTGCAAAATATGAAAACGTAAGTTTCAGACTTTGTAAAACTTCACACGCAATTACGTAATAATGATATAATAATTAGACTTATAATGAAAACGACAGTTACCAGAGAGTTTGTCCAAGCTAGTCTGGAAAATGTATGCCTTGTACGATCTTATCGGTGGAAATAGCAGTATCGCAAGAAAGTCTAATGAACTCGCGATAATCGCGATTTTTCCGAAAGAATCAAATGTTGGCGAATTGCAACTTAACGGGGACAAAGTTGCAATTGAATACAATTCGTATTACATTGATCTTTTCTTGACACGAACGAGAATTCATAAGTATATGGAAGCACCTTTATTTAGGATGTTTTCTAGTACGTAATATCACGCTAATTATTTTAAAATGAGTTATTATTATTATTATAAGCAATTACCAATCGCTGAATACCACAGTGTATATTGCGACTCAGTGTTACAGGATTATTTAATTTAATGTTTTATAATTTAGGCGCATGTATCATAACGTCAGATTCCATAAAATCGGCGTACAACACAGTTTACAATTTCGTTGAAAATAGTGAAGTGATGTTACTCGGGCAATGTTACGACGAAAATCCTCGACTTGCATTAACAGCAGTCAACGGTGTGTATGGGATCAATGTCAATTTAACTGACGAATCAGGAACTACACGGATTATAGCTGACAAGGATAAAGGAATCCTCTCTAATGTTACATCATATATACAATTGCAATCTGATTACACATTTCATACACTAGGGACTAAAAAGTAAGTAAAAAGAAAAACTAGCATTTGATATTAAATAAAGAATTCCTAATAAAATCTATAATATATTCTTTTTAAATAGATAATTTTATATTTAAAACGAATCTTTCATAATTATTAATTTATATATATATTATTCTTGCTCTTTTAAATATTTAACGAAAGAAAATAATATTAATTGCAGGATTAAAATGGGCGACAAGGCAATCGATATCTTGCTACCTAATATTTTTCTGTATATGCATTGGACGAAGGAACATGTTCTACTCTTTTTCCCTAATCATATGTTAGAATTTACTTGTGGAATATGCACACTCGATCATCCCAACGTCGACAGATTGTATGAAAAACTTTAATTTACTCCGTATAGAAAATGTACATACATATATAATGCAACATGTTAATGATATCGCTAAATAATAGTTTTACATTCGTTTTTAATATACTTTTTAATATATATATAATAAATAGTACAGTACAAAAAAGATATCTATATAATTACATAATTAGAGCTCGGATTTTCGGCCGTCGAATCAATCAGTCGATTGATACATGGAATGTCCTTATTACGCATCAAATCAGTCCAGTTATTAATAAACTGATTGCTAATGAGCAAATGCCGGATGATATAAGCCGAACATCCGAACATCTGATTTATTACATAATCATTTTATTGTACTCTATTGTTTTTCTGTCATAAAATATAAACTTTAGCAAATAATAAGCTTTAAACGTACTCTATCTAGTTTAAATGACTAAATGATTAAAGCTCTAGATGTTAACTGATTACTAGTCTTAAATATTGTTTACTGTTTATTAAAAAATAATACTAAGAATTTTACGTAACGGTTTATAGATAAATAATTTAGCTTCTTTATTAACCAGTCTTAACCATTAAAGAACTTATACTATGTGAAATTATATATGCAAGCACATTACATGCACGTTATATGTTACGTTAATAATTACATCCGGCATGTAAATTGTGCCTTCTTTTGTAACACAGGTTTTGTTATAATGTACTTCAAATGTTTAAAACTTCTATTTAATACATGACAAGTAATATACAAACATCGTTTTAAATTACACATTTATTTTCCTAATAATTTTCTTGTTTTGCATTATATCTTTTTCTCATTCTGTTTCATATAAAATCGCGATATGCAAAAAATGAACATTATATATGAAAAGATATTTATTAAGATACTTATTCAGATAAAAAAAGACATTTCATTATCCGCAAAATAGTTTATTGTTGCTCATTTTGTTCGCAAGACCACTTATTCGTTTTTAAGGCACATATCTAAATGCTGGTTCATAAGATTTTCTGATATTATCTGCATACATACTGGACAGGGATATTTAATTTCCGTGGAAATATTTTCTACAGCAAGCGTATCATCATCGTCCTCATTATCCTCTATCATCATTGTGTCGTCATTAAAGAGACTTCCAATGCATTCTTCGAGATGTTCATTTAATGATATTTCAGGTGCGATTTGTGCGTTGCAAACTAAACATTTTCGTTCAATATCCGCTGCGTCGTTTTTACAAGTGCTAGTACTTGCGCAAGGTTGTGCTCTTGGGTCCTCAATCAATACAGAATCATCCAAATCAGTAGTAGAGGAACTGTTTATACTGATTACGCTATCATCGTATGACGCACGAGAGGTGGAGGGAATGGCAGCTTTGCGAGCTGTATCTGCTTCTAACAGACATTCATCAAGATGCTGGTTAATATCCGTGGCTGGCAGCCTTTTACTACAAACGGGACAAGTAACTGATTCAACTGTTTCGTTGGAATTATCTAATCTTGCACGCTTATTGGGAATTGTACTTGCGTCAACATCTTGTTCCGCCACTGATGTGGAAAATGTTCGAATAGGCAACATTAACTCTTCATTGTTATTATTATTATTGATATTATTGTTAATCTCATCAATCAATGATGTATTATCGTT
Source organism: Temnothorax longispinosus (assembly GCF_030848805.1). NCBI lineage: Eukaryota > Metazoa > Arthropoda > Insecta > Hymenoptera > Formicidae > Temnothorax > Temnothorax longispinosus. The sequence goes on from NC_092358.1 coordinate 28,477,420, forward strand.
TATTAGGCATGAGTCTATATGTCTATATATATTTTCTAAGGTCATAGGTATGTTACACATAGGACAAGGTACGGAATTATTTCTTGGTTGACTTAGATTTAAGACTGCATTATTACTGGACTCTTGTCCTGTAACCAATGATGGTTCTGAGGATGAATTTCTTCTAATTGATTCACACCTGCGACTTTCATCGTCGTTTATATGTTTGAATTTGGTCAGAAGATTACTCCGACCATTATTACTGCCTCCCAAAACACCGGAACAAGAAAACGTGGGATTCTTAGAAATATTCTTTGCATTATCCTTTCTCACGTTTCCACTCGGGCCACTAATACCCCAGCCATGTACATTATTACTCAAGCTGCCAAGTTTCTTCATTCCCAGTGACGAATCTTGAGTATCTTTCTCATTCACAGCACGAGACGAATTTGTATCACCATTGTCTTTACTAGTACTAGGCTTATCATTCTCTGTTTGAGTAAATATTTTAGAGTCGTTATTACTAAGGATTTTTGAAGACGTAGGTATACCTGCATCCATCATCGGAATATTCTTTGTAAGCCAATCGGTTATGCTTCTATTCGGTTTGTTCTCCTTTGATATCGGTTTTGATCTGCTATTTTGCTTTGAACGCGATTTAAAATTCTCTGGCTCTTTGATCTTTATAAATTGGCCATTACAATTTTGTTGATGTCCGAGCCACCAATAGTCTGACGGACCAGGTGGACGATTCATGCTTCGTCGAACCGTCCCAAAGAATGGTGGTTTGTGTTGGCAAGGTCCATTACATTTCCACCAATGCTGTCTGTACAGCTTTACTTCATCGTGAAAGTCGTGATAAATCTGTACTTGTTTAAAATGATAAAAAAATCTTATCAGAATAAAAATTTTTTAAGATTATTTTATTTTCTAAGATATTTTAAAATCTAATATAGTTATTATTATAAACAAGATTATTTTTAAGAATTTGCTTTTTAAAATCTATGAGTCGATTCAAATCTAGTCCGTATTTGAATGTTTGATCTTTATATAAATCCAAATTACTCAAAGATTCTCTAATATCTAAACGAGCTCAAGATGCGCAATAATTATATCAACGTAATTAAACTCGATAAAAAAAATATAAATTTTTCTTTTGTAAACGCGAAAATATTTAAATAATTAATTCAATTTATTGAAATTTGTTTTCAATCATAATGAACAGTTTTAAGGACTAACTGTAAAAACCAAAAACTTTTTAAGTAGTCACATATCACTATTTGGGCTGCGGTCCACTTGACGCTACAAATTCTTTGGAGCGTCCTTCTTCTCCTTCTTCCTTCATTGAAAGAAAAGAGAAGAGGAATGCTTCGAAGCATTTGTAGCGTCAAGTGGACCGCAGCCTTGATCGTATACTCGAAATATTAAGATAAAAAGATTATTAGCTCACCGTTATATTGGTTCCTGCCTCTTTATTTATCCTGTGCATGTGTTTGCAAAAATTCGGTCCATGGCCATCTCGGTCCCGATCATTATTTGTTAAGAATAAATATGCGTGAATCATCTCATGCTGCAATTTAACACAAAAAGATAGTATCGATATACAACAGTATACATTTTTATATTTATTCATCGAGAAATTTACCAATAAGGTTTCTACAAGATCCTTCCTTGGTCTGAGTTTAAGTAGCGGTGCACTCAGTGATATCACACATTCTTTATTACGCGCATGAAAAGTACAAACTCCAGCAGCACTATAAACACAATCACATAATACATAAGCAATGACTGCGTTCTGCCGATACTCCGTTAGCCTAGCAATCGTGAGCAGTCGCTCGTTTTCGCTCGTTTCCTCTCCTTTTAATCCATTGGGTCAAAGTAGAGGAAACGAGCGACTGCTCACAATTGCTAGGCTAGCGGAGTATCGGCAGAATGCAGCCAATAATTAAACAACAAGATTTCACACCTAAGTCATGAGAAATATTTACCATTTCATTCTGTTGCTCCATTTAACTTCGACGGAAGATAAAACATTCCTGAAGAATCGTGCATTGAATTGTACAAACAATGTGTGAATATTAGGAGTAGGATCGATCAATTCCAATGCATGGTCGACCAACGATTGTATATAAAAGGCCTTCTCCTGAAAAATAAATGGATTTTCTTTCCCGTAATGCACGTAACGCACAAACGCATGTAACAAAAATATCGAATCCAAAGCAAATCTAACTCTCGATACAAAACTGTGTTCTCAATTGAAAAAAATAGCGATAAATACCTTATTCAGACTGACTGCGTTTTCTGTCACGCCTAAGCAATTCAACTTTTCGTGCATGTCGTAAGCTATGTGAAAATCTCGCGTTTCTTGCGATGCCATTATCCTCTCACAGCCTTCGTCCTCGTGCCACCGAGGAAAACCTTTACCCGGATGCCCCGAGAAGCTTCTAGACGGAGTGTTGATTTATCCTTTTCCGAAGCACCTTATATCAGGTGAAAATAAACAAAGAAATATTTCTGCGTATTCCACAGGGCATTCCACGGTCTCGCGCGATGCAATCCACGTCCATTTAACTCTGAAATAAATTGAGGCGTCTCGAGCAACGACGAACGACAATCCGAAACGGTCGGGTGTAGAATCATTTAAGGTATTTAGAACGAGAAGAGACGAGAAAAAGGAAGGTACTGAAAGGAACGGTTTAGCCTGGCAAAAATCAGCAAAAATCAACGAAAGTAGCGGAATGTACATACCGTTAGATGACAAAACCGATGTTCTGATTTCGGTCGGATCGAGTGGGATCGAGTTTTTCCTAACCTAACCCTCCTGGTCCCTCCGCGCATGCGTGAATCATCTGGCTCGAGGAGTTCGAGGTTCGTTCATTTTACTTGCGCGCGCACATGTCCATTTTGTTTCAGGTGCAGAAAGTGCCAGCACGTGCAACGAAAATAAACAGACCTATGCACATGCGATCCTATAAAATTCATAAAAATTATTTAATCTTTTTTTTTACATTCCACGAATTTAAAGCTAAACTAAATGATACGATAAATGTATTTTTTATATCCTTTGTATGAAATAAAATGATATGCAGGAATTTTTAGGTGGCGATAAGGGTAGGAGGTGGTAGGAGGCATGCACATGATGCACGTGGCGGTCGTAGGTCGTGAATCGTGTTTACTGCCGCCGATAGCTGTTTAAGTTTACGTAATTTGTGCGTGTAGGAATAATTGACAGCGATTGAATCATTAATGAGACGCTAATAAAAAAGCTATTCTGCGAGAAATTGGAATCCAGTTTGTTTCAATCTATGTTTATTGTAAAGCGAGGTTATAGAATTGTTGAGTGATTGCGGTGATTGCCACTAAAATTATATGGTTTTTCACTAATAGTGGAATAAGATATTATCCCTCTTGCTTTCTTACGTAGAAGGCAAAATTATGGTACGATATTTACTTAAGTTTTCGTACATTGGTACACAATACAGGTATAACATAAAGTATTCATATTTTAATATATACATTTGGGCACGACTATCACGAGCATATCTCGTTGTTTTGTGCATAGACTCTATAATAATTTTCTTTCTTTTTATTATGTAACGTAACATTACCGTTTTTGTAAAGGGGTTTGCAGAAGCAGATTTCCGACAGTTTCATACGGGATACCGATTCCATCCAAGGTGCTTTAGAAACTGCTCTACTAACAGTTTTCCCAAAGAGTTTAATTAGACCAGTCTTGACTCTTTCCAGCAGGTAAATTTTCCTATGTTTCATATTATTTTTGTACAATATTTTGTGTCTAGAGTCAGCTTAATGTATCTAAGGTGCAGGATCCTTATTGTCAAAAGTTCTTTTTATTTTGCTGGAAGGACTAAATTAATCAATCTAAATGCCAGACTAAATCAATCAATCTTTTATCATACAAAATATATATTTTTGTAGGACAGATGCTGGAGTTCATGCTTTAGGCAACACCGCTCATGTAGAGCTTGAAAACAAATCCAATACGATATATAATTCAATAATTGTAAAAAAATTTGTTAATCGTTACTTTTCCAAATGTGGTCATACCATTAGGTAATTCTTAAAGTCATTTATCTTCTCGTTAGTACATCTATTCCAGTATCTATAATTTAGTTCATTTAGTAAAATTATGTTTTTTTACAGGTTACTGGATTGTACACCTGTTACAAATGACTTTCACTCAAGATATTCATGTAAATCTCGAACTTATTTGTACAGATTTATGGTACCTAAAATACCTGAAGAACAACGGATATCCCTCCCAGAAGCGATACATACCTACCATTTAAGGTACTTATACAAAGAAGTAAAAAATTTATGTACTCTACCTTATGGCATATATCTTTCAGGTCATACAATTTCGACATAGATAGAGCGAGACGTGGTACACAGTTGTTTATGGGAACAAAAGACTTTACCACGTTTAGTGCGAGAGCTGTAACAGATCGCAAAATCCAATATGTACGTGCCTTACAGGCTTTTACTTTAGAAGAGGCACAGCCTTTGATGCCTTTTGATCCCTTATCCAAAAATTTTACATATTGGCATTTTACATGTAAAGCAAAATCTTTCTTGTACAATCAGGTAATATTTTATTTGCAAATAACACATTTGCATGTAAGAAAGCTATAAGTGCTGCTCTGTGCAGGTCAGACGAATGGTCGGTGCTCTAATCACGTTGGGATTGGGAGGTATAACAGAGAAAGATATCACTGTAATGTTACAAGTACCTTCCCATTATAACTGGAACCCCCGTATTACTCCTGTACCACCGAATGGCTTACATCTATTGAATGTAGAATATGATCCGGATGAATTAAGACGTTGCACGATATTGGAACAGCAAGAAGAGAAACCACAATCGGAAGAACAAATGCGAGAATTACAGTTGGAAGAGCAAAAACAAGAACTGCAGTTGAAAAAATAAAAAACGAAAAATATATGTTTCAAAAACTTAATTGAAATAATTGAAAAGTAATATTCTATGTATAAAATTAAATTTATTTTATTATGTGATAGACAATAACGTTAATACATGATATTTTTTTAACGAAATTCGTATTTAACATAATATTTGATGCAAGTATTATAAAAAATAAATATTTATTAATTTTTGCATAATGGATTTACGAGATCTTATCGCAAAAAAGAGATCTTCATTAAAATCGTGCAAAACAGTGATAACAGATCCACTTGGCAATAAATATGAAGTTGAATATGGCCAAGTGAAGAAACTAGAAAAAAGTTTGCCGTTCGTAGTCGATGAAAGACCTGATTTGCATATCGCTAGTATAATACCAGGATTGTATCTCAGCTCTCAAGATCCAGTGGTTTGCAATGATATATTAAAGAAATTTGAAATACGACATATTTTGAGTATAGGTGTCAATATCTCTGAGAAATATGACGACGTTCAGTATCATACGTGTGACTTGTTAGACTTGCCGGAATCGAATATATTACCATCGATAAAAAAATGCATCGACATCATACATGCAAATCTTAAAGAAAATATTCTTATTCATTGTAACGCTGGCGTTTCTCGTTCTCCTAGTATTGTTATCGCTTACTTAATGATTGCTATGAAATTGTCATACGACGAAGCTTATAATACAGTGAAAAGAGCGAGAAGCTGTATTAGACCTAATGATGGATTCGTGAAACAACTACGTAGTATTGAAAATACAACCTTTGTTTACGAATTATAGTGTTTAAATTTATTTAAAACTGACAATTTTTATGAGTACTTGTACTACGCCGACTTACTTACCAGTACCTTTGGCTAATTCTGGCATGTATTAATCTCATAATTAGGAAGATTAATACATGCCAGAATTAGCCAAAGGCCAATATATATATATTCGCAATTTTATGAATTATTTTATTTCGAGCTGAGATCGAAAGGGCAGAAAAGAATGTATGCACACAAGAAATGGATAAATAGATCAATGAATGTAGTATATTGTTACAATATAATCCATGTGTTATAACGTTATTTACTTATGTGTACAGAGAATATTGTTTCATGTAATTACAATATATTTTATTATAACTCATTAGAAAATTATATTCATGCACAGCATCTATGAAATTCTTAGCCAAAACTAAGCATATTAAAATTTACTAATTCTGGCTTTTCCTTACATTTACCATGCATTGGAGATGACACATAGGTCGCCGTACCAAGTAGATTTATAAAAATTACTGTAAATCTAAAAAATATATAAGTGAATTTCTGTATACATGATAATCCTATTATCTCATTCACATAATAGTAGTGTATCAATGTACCCACATTGGTACCTATTACTTCTTCTCTCTCTCTTCTATTACATATTACATATTGTATAGAATAATTATTATCAATATCCATATATATGTGTTTACATGTGATGTGTATATATACAGGCTCCTAAAATCACAAGATGATACTTTATAGACAGATAAAATACATTGTTTAATATTTTATTTGTCGAAAATATCACATCGTTAATTTAAAAATGAGCCATTAAAAATTGTAATTTCTCGCAAATTTGAAAAATTCAAAATGGCCTATAAAAGAATCTGAATTTGGAACTATTAGTTGCTACATTTAACATTGAATTCGTGAGTGAATCTACTCCTAGAGTATCATCCAGTGATTTTCAGATACCCCGGATAAATACAATATATGCATATATATTGTATTTTTTTTTATATGTATAATCTATTATTCACATTCCTCCAACAATTGAAATGAGCTGTCTCGAAGAAAATAGACAAGGCACTTGAACTGAATATCCTTTTCTTAGCTAGTTGGCCTCATAAATAGTAGAATGCAAAGACTTGCACATCAAACGGTGTACAAAATGGTAAAGTAGAACAAATAAATAAAGCCGGCTATCGAAAGGAATTCGTGTATCGTTCACTATTCATAACGTCATTTAACAGTTTTAATTTGACCATTCTCAGCAGAGTGCCAATTTCATATATCTTAATGAGTAAGCGGCGCGGGATCAAGGCCTTCTAAATATCGTGTTCCTTGAACATACAACATTGATATATTGCTTATACAATGATTAAAAATAGCATAATTCATATTTTGATGTTACAGATACAAGAAAATGATTTCTATATACTGGGAACAATGCAAACGCGACAAATGGCATAAAACACATTTTCCTGTTTCTATAGATCATCAAAAATTTCATTCACGAAGATTATACGGGTTTGCAATCTCCGATTACAAATCTGTTATTTAAATCTTACAATTATTGATAAGTATACGTTTAATGCATCGACAGATCTCTCACGTCGTATTAAAATCACGGAGACATATTTCGAGTTTGCAGTAACTAATTAATAATTAATGTAATAAAAAATTGCGTAATTCCTAAGGAACAAACTTTTCCTTAGAAAGCCCCTACGTTTCGTCTTTTTTTTTTCTTTGATTCGTGAAAATTTTACAATATAAATTTCAACAATTGTGATGTAGTTTAGAAACCACTTCACTTAAGTGGCACAAAACAACGAGAAAATGTGATATATGTACAAAAAAGGTATAAATAAATTAACAAATTATTATGCTAAGGTCAACGAAAAACGTATGACTGTTAGCAGTCTATACGCAGTACAAAGATTATCTGTGAAAATAATATAATACACGAATAAATCGGCCAATTTCCGCAAGAAAGGACTAATGTACACAGAAATTTGTTTCTTATCATAGAATACAAATTGCATTCACGGACAATTTGCGTTTCTGTAGAGTAAAAAATACTACAGAATAGTTCTACTTTGCAATTTCTGTGGACTCAGTCTTTTCCTGCGGAATGCTGACCTGATTATTTCCCACGAAAAGCCACAGTCTTAAGTACAACATATCTGTACCTGGAAAGCATATCATTAAAAATGAAAGTCACGAGATTAAATCGTGCACGACGTACATGTGTATGCCCGACTGGACCGAGTGACATGGCAACGGACTCAGGACAACATGCATTACAGTTACAGATACATAGGACATCGGTATTATGAATTGTAAATATAAACATCGTCGTCGAACGTTGTGTGTAGTAAACCAGTGTCAAAGTCCAATAGAATGGCCAGGTCGTATGCAGCAACAACGTCAGTAATGGAACAGGGAACCACCCAACACAAGTGCATATGTGTGTATGTTACCGTTTCGTATACATGTATGTATGTATGTGTTTGTGTGTGTGTGTGTGCGTGCGTGTTTTACGTGTAACATGCGTATGCTCATATGTAGTGTTTTACATACCGTTTGTCAGAGGAAAGTTACCTTACATCATTAGCTTATTAGGTTCCATCAATTGTTTTTTTTTTTTTACTGTGGATTTTTTGGATCTATATTTTAACGCTTAATTCCCCAAGGGCCATCCGGAGTTGCAACGGGTACATGAGAGTAACCAGCGAACTGCGGGAATTCTTCTACGCTGGCTGTGTTTGGTGCGCTCTGAGGCTGCTGTTGCTGCTCCCACGGTCCTCCTTTCACGATGAAGCCAGTATCATTCTCACTGCCACCGACGTTGTTACCGTCGTCACGTTGAGGTGAGCGCAAACTTTCACGATATTCATTCTCTATTACGTCTTGCATCTGCCATTACACATACATATATTTATTTATAAATTATAATTGCAGAATGATTTCTACTTACATTACGAATAGCTTTTAACGGATGTTACTTACGTATTCCTCCTCTAGATTCAGCAAACGATCCTTTGCATCGGCTACGTTCTCTTCCGCTCCCACGATCGTTACAATATTGGGGTCAGCATCGGTTTTTCTCGGAAACTTTATGTCGACTTTAAATTCATCCATTATTTTACGAATATTTCGACCTTTTGCACCAATCAAACGCGAATGAACTGCAGCGTTTATCTGCACTTCCTCTTTTGTCAAACCATTCTAAAGTGAACGAGAGAAAATAATAAATCGTAATGCGGAATTGTTTTAAAAACGCTGTTGCAAAAACATTCTTATAAAGTTTCATGAGGCGATTACTCTACTACTAAGCTGGATTGTCTTGTAAAGGACAAAAATCCAAAGAGAACGAAAAAATAAATTATGGTACGTTGTTTCAATATAGGAACGGAATTCATTAAAACACAAAAAAGAATATTCATATGTTAATAAAAATTAACTCACCAATTCATTGACGATTTTCATGATATCGTCTCGCGCTCTGTACGCGTTCTTCTCATATCCAGTTATTGTAATAATATGTTCCTCGGGATCACCCTTGCGCGGGAAGTTAATTTGAACTTCGTGATCACTACGTATTTTACTAATCACTGCTCCTTTTCGCCCAATAATTTTTGGGTGATATTCCGGATCAACTTCGAGCTAATTGAATAAATTATTTATGTATTTCATATTCATATTAACCAGATAACATTTCACGTGTTATTTTTCTTTTGACAATATTTGTCATCTTTTTCAGAATATATTAAATTATTAAAAAAATTAATTATATGATAAACTCACCTTTAATTCGAAGGATTTTAATGCTCGATCTTCTCGTTCGGCCTTCAAAGCCTCACATTTTTCAAGGATAGCTTCCTTGGCACTTTGAACGCACGACGGCGTTCCAGAAATCTAAGAAATAGACGAGAAATAAGTATATGAGACAAATATTTATATTAATTCCAGTAGTCAATTTACTAAAAAAAAAAATTACTTTAATATAATCCAGTTTTTCCTCTGCTGGAGAAAGCATGATGTGTACATCATATGTATTCATTAATTCACGCACATCTTTACCTTTCTGCCCAATTATCGAACGATGGAAATCGAACGGTACATCAACCTAAATGCAAGAGGAAAAATTTTGCTTAAGACTGGTTTTATAACTGCAAGAACTGATCGATACAAAAGAATATGAACTAACTTGAATCGTAATAGGGACAAGATCGAGTAAAGCTTGCTTAGCAGCAGCAACATTCTCAGGTTGTCCGGTAATACGAATTATATCACAAGCTGGAATAGTTTCTCCACCTTCTCCATTTTCACCATTAACTTGGTCCGGTACTTTTTGCTCATCTAGAATAATATGCAAAATCAAAGTTTTTATAGATTCAATAAAATTAATAGTTCAATTGGTGAATTAATTTGCATATAAGAGAGACAATGAAAACTGATACTAACCGTACACATCGCGATCGGGGAATTTGATTTGCACGTCATATTCGGATGTTATGTTTTGCACTTTGCGACCCTTTGCACCCATCACTGTGCGATGGTGTCTTTGAGGTATTACACATTCCACTGTTACCATAGATTCCTGAATCGAGAAGACAATCGTGAGTATATAACGCACGATTGCATTCAACGTTTCTTCAACGAACTTACCAATTCTTGAACGATTTCTCGCATTCGTTGTTTCGCCGCTTCTATGCATTCATGTGAGCCCTTCAGACTAACGCGATCGCTATCAACGCCTGCCCGCGGGAATGAAATCTGCACACCGCCGCATTCGTCGGCAATTCGGTGCAGTACACCACCTCTTCGCGCTACGAAATGTCTATGATGCTTGGGATCAATACGAATTTCACCTTCGATAATATTGTCCTGGAAATATATCAAGAAAGGTTTCAGAGATAATTTATATTTGCGTATACTTATACGGATTATTCGGAAAAAGAAAAAAAAACGATTCTCGTACAATCTCTTTAATTGTAGCTTCTAAATCGGCTTTAGCTTTTTCGACCGCTTCTTTCTTGCCCATAATCGTAATCACTTCCTTATCTTGATCTTCTTCCGTCGGGAACATAATTCGTGCACCCGTGGATTCTCTTATCTATAACAAAAGAGAAGAATTATATAAAAATTTACTTCCTAAATAGCATCTGGATGTATAATACTTATTACATCCATGCACTCTACCTTCTTGATGTTGGCACCATTCTTTCCAATGAGGAATTTATGATGTTGAATTTTGGCACGCACTTCAGTTGAGAAACTAGACAATTGCTTTTCATTGCTTAGTTCTAAAAGCTGCGCTTTTGCTTTCTCTACATCGTCCTTTGGACCTCTGATACTGACCTACATATGTGCATATGTATTTATTAGTAACAGTTTCAAATTTGATCAAAGAATGATCATCTTTTTTTCTCTTTTACCTTGTCACTTTTACTTTCTGCCGTAGGGAATTTAATCGTGACGCCTCCACAATCTTCCATAATAGAATGTATCAATTTACCTCCCGTACCAATAAGCGAATTGTAAAACTTTGGTGGAATAGTAATCTCTTCGGTGACGATGTTAGCCTAGTGTAACAAATATGCTATGTCAGACATCTCTTACAATTATTTACGTTTGTTGCATGTGTATTTGTGTAAAACATTAACAAATTACCAATTCATTTTGAATCTTTTGTATCATTTCTTTAGCTTTTTCCACATTTTCCTTTTTTCCAGTGATAGTTATAACATCACTCTTCTCACCTTCTGCAGGCAAATCGATTTTTGTTTGCGTCTCTTCCCTAATCTGTATCATGTAATTCATATATAAATACAAGTATAAAACAAATGAGTTGTAATCAATGAAATCTGATACAAACCTTACGGATATTAACACCGCCTTTTCCAATAACAAACTTATGAAACTGTTTAAAAATAGGTACTTCCAATACATGATTACTTTCGTTCAATTCTTTTACCAACTTCAATAGATGTTTATGGCACTTGTCAACGTCTTCTTTGGGTCCTCTGATTTTCACTATATCTCCTTTTTCGCCTAAAAAAAATCGATCAACTGATAAAAAAACCTAGTCAATATTACGACTTTATTACAAATGCTTTATCGCGACATTGCGAGGTAACGGAGTATAAAATAATAAATGTCGTTTACCTGGTCCAGGAATAGTAATTTGTACTTGGTTAAATTTATCCCTAATCTCTTTGATATTATCTCCTTTATTACCAATTATGTTACGATAATGTCTGTGATCTATAATCACATCCTTTTCCTTCTCGTTTTCTAACTTTTTTACCATTTCCACGAGTTCCTATATTATTTATAAGATAAAAGCATTAGTTTTTTTCCCCATTTATTTAAACAATACTTGCTGCTAGATAAAAATATAATATACATACCGTTTGAGCTTTCAATACCCCAGCAAGATTACCTTCAATGCGGATAACATTACTGCCATCATTTTCAGAGATACTAATAACTACACCCGTTCCTTCCTTAACACGATTCACTTTAATAAAAACAGAATGAATTTAATGTAAACTTAAACATTCTTTTCTCTGTTATACCGAAAATGAAAATACGTGCAAATATTAAACTGCTTACCATTACAACCATTCTTCCCAATGATATGCTTGTAAAATCTTGGGTCAACATTTAATTCCGCGAAAGTAAGTTTTGCTATAAGATCATTAGCCATAAGCTGTAACTCATTTTGCGCTTTCTCTACTTCTTCAGGTGGACCTTCTATCTTGATTTTATCTTCTTTTCCCGTAAATTCGACGTTTACTTTTGGCATTTCTTGAGTAATTTTCTTGATATTTACACCTTTGCGTCCAATGATGTATTTATGTATCCATACCGGAGCTTCCACCACGGCAGTGCGAACACTGTTTGCTTTTTCATATACCTTGTTAAGTGCTATACATAAATAAATATATAATAATTAATGTTACTTAAAGATACAGTACTTAAAGAATATAATTAGTAACATTTAATTTTTAAATCACTTACCCTGACCAAGCTTCTCCTGCGGTCCTCTAAGAGTTATGGTACCAGTTGCTGAATCAGATGCAGGCATTTCTACGCTCACTCCAGTTGTTTGTAATATTTCTGCTATGGTACTACCACGAGGTCCAATTACATACTTATGTTGAGATTTAGGAACTTCTACAGATACCGTAGTACATCTTTTCTCCTGGATTAAAAATTTACATATTACATACGCGTACTAATAAAATTAGGAAAAAAATAGTCTTATTAACCTACCATATCCTTGTAGATGCTCTCAATCTTTTGCTTTGCAGCCAAGACTCCTTCCTTCTCACCAGCTATGGTTATTTCATCCTGCTGCACCGATGCAGGAGGAATATTGATGCGAGCACCAGTTTCTGCCATCATAGCATTGAGATTTTCGTTATGCGCACCATATATAAACGGATGATATATTTTTGGCACAGTTATTCTTTCAAAAGCTTTCCTAGACTGCAACATTTATGACAAAACATGTTGTTGTAGGATTGTATATACCATAAATGGATTATCTAAACAAGCACAATTATGTATTTATGTACGGTGATTTTTTATTATAATTATTTTTAAAAGTTACCTGCTCATCAGAAATAACTCTAATTTCGTGTTCAGCCTTTTCAATTCCTTCCTTTGTACCTGTAATTGTTATTATATCTGATTGATCTTGCACGCTAGGTACATTAATCTTGGTAGCGGTTTTCTGCTCAAGATCTTTCAGTCTCTGCCCTTGCTTTCCAAGAATCCAACGATGATGATCCTTAGGGATACTAATCTGCTTGCTTGCCTATAAAAAAAATTAATATAAATACAAAATAATTTATGTTTTGAAATACAAGATGTAGCGAATAATTTTAAATACAGAAGACATATTCTTTGTCTTATACAAATAAATACAAAATATAAATCATTGTAAACTAATGAGTTATGGACTTGTGTATAATGTATCTCTCTTAGTAGGAATACCTGAGTTTGAAACGTTGTCAAAATCCGCCGTTTGGCTTCCAGAACCTGATTTTGCTTTCCAGTTATAAGAAACGTCAAAGATTGATCCTTAGATGACGCAATTTCAATAATAGTGTTCGTTTCTTTCATGATGGTTTTACATGTACGAATAGATTCACGTTCGCCAAATTTATCACTATGATCAAATTTGCGTTCTTCCCCTGGCACACGGAACATCTACATGGTAATAGAAAAATATGTTAAGAAATAAGTAGAATAGTTTTTCGCAGCGCATAGTAAAATGTAATTCTAATATTTCTTTATACGGAGCTACAAATCCACGTGTATACTTGTACGTATTAAATTCAAAAGAAATATTGCAAAATCTCTAAATTAACCAAGATTCTTGCAAAATCAATAAATTTTTATAAACTCTTTACCTGTGTAATAGTAATACGACCAAGTTGTAAGCTGTTGTTTATAGAAAATATGTTTAATTGTCCAGAGTTGGAACTAGATGATTCAGGGAGGACGGGGAATGTCTCGTCGTAAGTAGGTGGCTCGTAGGCCATTCCCTCTTCCATTACTGCGTGCTGCTGCATTTTTCGGATGTCCTATTTCGTGCCAAGTCCTTACAGTAGCACTGTAATGCAAATCAAAAATATTCCACCTTTTTAATAACATCTTAATAAATATATCTATTCTTAATCATTAGTAAAAATAAATAATATGACAATGTCAATAATAATACGAAGATTAATAAACGTAATAACAAAACACATATTTATATTTTAATATACACATGTGCTATATTCGTAAATACAAACGCGCAATCATTTATATAAAAATTGATTTTTATTTCAGTTTTATATTATTTCCACTTATTTCGCGCGACACGTACGTAGCTTTAATTTTGCGACAAACGAGGAAAAGATTAATTATCACTGGCGAGACGTCGATAGTTATATCGAAGATAAATTTTCTCCCGGATAACCCGAATAATCGCGAGGGGATTATTGTCCGAGCATTTTCACGAAGGTCGATCGAATCGCGATGGGATTTCGCACGTAACATTATTTTCCCCTCTTTCGTACGATTTTTTCGTCGCGATACGAATTCTTCCGTACCGCGAGATGGTTCCGGGCTTTAGCAGAGAAAACGGATCGCGCGATCACATGCCGCGAGTAGCCGCGGAGACGATATTTTTTTCCAAGGCTGACGGAATTTCACGACTCGGGGGAGCGTCGTGACCGAGGATCGACAAGCAGATGCGGGGATGCGGGCTAAGTGCACGTCAATGACCAATGGCTGAGACAGTGACCACCATATGGAGCGTTAACTTGACACGTCACGAGATCGCTAACCTCTCGCCTCTCGCGTCGGGGCCAACATCAGCAGGTTGTGGCGACCCGCGACGAGAAGAAACGATCGCAGAGAGAAACGGAGGGACGTCGAGAAACGACGGGCGACGGGTCCGGGACGGGTCTGGGACGGCGCGAGGGCGATCGACGGGACCGCGTGGCGGATCAGGCGAGTGGCGAATGTGGCGATGCCGGAAAAGGGAAAAGGAGGAAAATGGAAAGGCAGGCAGGAACGCACGCACGTTTCCCCGCATAACACAGACAGCGAGACAACAGTTGTAAAGAGGTTGCTACTTACTCTACCGTAATAAAGAAATCCGGCCAAGTAATAAGCGCGTATTACGTAGCCAGTTTAACGGTGTTTGCCTGAAACAGTACAACGTCGGTTACGAGGAGTGAGCGGCGCACTTCGGATTACCACGAGATCTAATTAAATTAACGTGGAGCGGAATTATCGCTCCATTACCACGAGACTCACGACTCTCCTTACCGGTAACGCAAAGTGAAATGAGACGGAGGGGCCTCGGACCCTCGGACTCGGACGGCAGAAAGTCACCAGTCACCAGCCACCACCACCGCGCGATCCGGGAAATACGCAAATACGATAGGTTTGCGTCACAACGGGACGCCAATGTCGCGGTCGCAAATTACCACGTGCGATCGCGCACACTGGACACTGGACCGATTGGACGTCGTCGCCGTCGTCGGTCGTTGTCACGCAATTGGATATCGCGGATACCCGGTGCTTTCCAATGAGAACGCGCGCGCACATGCATGCAACGCCACACGATTGGCTACTGACTAGGAAAACTTTCGCCTGAAGTCGGGACTTTAGGCCTAAAGTCAATCGTGTGACGTACCCTGTGCACCCCCTAGAATCGGCTGCTTCCACCTGCTTTCACCCGAGGGCTCGAGGCGACTGGCCCGAGTGTCTGCGAGTGTCGCAGCTCGCAGCTCCTGTCACCACCGCTGTCAGCGGGGTTCCGTTTGACAGATTGGCTTCCACTTCTCAATTTTGTTTCTTTCTAAACAGCCGGACTCCAAAGCCAAGCTTCCACACCGTCCACACTTCCACATTTCGCTCTCCGTCAGATGGTCAGGCGGAGTCGACGCGACGATTTTGTACGGATTATGCGTTAACCCGTCGATCGACACTGCGACGGAAAACAGAAGACGGAATAGACGGATACCTGCTAGTCGAATCAACCCCGAACGATTTAATAATGCGGCCGTCCCGTATGCAGATGACATGACATTTGTGCGCACAGTGATGAGGACCTGCGATACTAATCGCCGCGTGCCGTTAGCGAAAGCGAAAAAGTTTCGTCAGAGATCCTTGTGGCATCATATGCATTATCGTCACCTATATATGGCGGTATTTTACGCTGACTACGTCGTGGTACACGCAATCGTGTTGCACACTATGCAAGACAGGTTGGCATAACGTTGAAATATTTATTTATGGCAAAAATCATTACAAACACTCTCAGATATCGTCGAATTTTTCACACTTTATGTCGCTTACTCGCACATCTCTTTCTTTATATAGCCTTCTTAATTTACTATTCACTGTAATCTTTGGTGAGAAATATTTTTAGCAACGTTACTTTTTTGTTATCACAATAAGAATACCCCACAAACATTTACACTTTTGTCTCAAGTATGTGGAAAGAGTCATCCGATACTTTGGCTGCTACCTTGCCACAATCCGCCGCGTTACTCCAGAAAGGACACGTAAAGATTCTAATATTTCCAGAAAACTTCTGCGTCCTTTGTTAAACCGTAACGTTCATACCTCTTAACAAAAGAGAAGAATTATATAAAAATTTACTGCCTAAATAGCATCTGGATGTACAATACTTATTACATCCATGCACTCTACCTTCTTGATGTTGGCACCATCCTTTCCAATGAGGAATTTATGATGTTGATCTTTGGCACGCACTTCAGTTGACAAACTAGACACGTGCTTTTCATTGCTTAGTTCTAAAAGCTGCGCTTTTGCTTTCTCTACATCGTCCTTTGGACCTCTGATACTGACCTACATATGTGCATATGTATTTATTAGTAACAGTTTCAAATTTGATCAAAGAATGATCTTTTTTTTTCTCTTTTACCTTGTCGCTTTTACTTTTTGCCGTAGGGAATTTAATCGTGACGCTTCCAGAATGTATCAATTTACCTCCCGTACCAGTAAGCGACTTGTAAAACTTTCGTGGAATAGGTACTTCCAATACATGATTACTTTCGTTTAATTCTTTTACCAACTTCAATAAATGTTTATGGCACTTGTCAACGTCTTCTTTGGGTCCTCTGATTTTCACTATATCTCCTTTGTCGCCTAAAAAAAATCGATCTACTGATAAAAAAAACGTAGTAAATATTACGACTTTGTTACAAATGCTTTATTACGACATTGCGAAGTAACGGAGTATGAAATAATAAATGTCGTTTACCTGGTCCAGGAAAAGTAATTTGTACTTGATTGAATTTATCCCTAATCTCTTTGATATTATCTCCTTTATTACCAATTATGTTACGATAATGTCTGTGATCTATAATCATATCCTTTTCCTTCTCGTTTTCTAACTTTTTTACCATTTCTACGAGTTCCTATATTATTTATAAGATAAAAGCATTAGTTTCTTTTCCCATTTATTTAAACAATACTTGCTGCTAGATAAAAATATAATACATACCGTTTGAGCTTTCAATACCCCAGCAAGATTACCTTCAATGCGGATAACATTACTGCCATCATTTTCAGAGATACTAATCACTACACCCGTTTCTTCCTTAACACGATTCACTTTAATAAAAACAGAATAAATTTAATGTAAATTTAAACATTCTTTTCTCTGTTATACCGAAAATGAAAATAATTGCAAATATTAAACTGCTTACCATTACAACCATTCTTCCCAATGATATGCTTGTTAAATCTTGGATCAACATTTAATTCCTTGAAAGTAAGTTTTGCTATAAGATCATTGGCCATAAGCTGTAACTCATTTTGCGCTTTCTCTACTTCTTCAGATGGACCTTCTATCTTGATTTTATCTTTTTTTCCCATAAATTCGACGTTTACTTTTGGCATTTCTTGAGTAATTTTCTTGATATTTACACGTTCGCGTCCAATGATGTATTTATGTATCCATACCGGAGCTTCCACCACGGCAGTGCGACCACTGTTTGCTATTTCACATACCTTGTTAAGTGCTATATATAAATAAATATATAATTAATGTTACCTAAAGATACAGTACTTAAAGAATATAATTAATAACACTTAATTTTTAAATCACTTACCCTGACCAAGTTTCTCTTGCGGTCCTCTAAGAGTTATGGTACCAGTTGCTGAATCAGATGCAGGTATTTCTACGCTCACTCCAGTTGTTTGTAATATTTCTGCTATGGTACTACCACGAGGTCCAATTACATACTTATGTTGAGATTTAGGAACTTCTACAGATACCGTAGTACATCTTTTCTTCTGGATTAAAAATTTACATATCACATATGTGTACTAATAAAATTAGAAAAAAAAATAGTCTTATTAACCTACCATATCCTTGTAGATGCTCTTAATCTTTTGCTTTGCAGCCAAGACTCCTTCCTTCTCACCAGCTATGGTTATTTCATCCTGCTGCACCGATACAGAAGGAATAGTGATGCAAGCACCAGTTTCTGCCATCATAACATTGAGATTTTCATGATGCGCACCATATATAAACGGATGATATATTTTTGGCACAGTTATCCTTTCAAAAGCTTTCCTAGACTGCAACATTTATGACAAAACATGTTGTAGGATTGTATATAAATGCGTTATCTAAACAAGCACAATTATGTATTTATGTATGGTGATTTATTATTATAATTATTTTTAAAAGTTACCTGCTCATCAGAAATAACTCTAATTTCGCGTTCAGCCTTTTTAATTTTTTTCTTTGTACCTGTAATTGTTATTATATCTGATTGATCTTGCCTTCTAGGTACATTAATCTTGGTAGCGGTTTTCTGTTCAAGATCTTTCAGTCTCTGCCCTTGCTTGCCAAGAATCCAACTATGATGATCCTTAGGGATACTAATCTGCTTGCTTGCCTATAAAACAAATTAATATAAATACAAAATAATTTATGTTTTGAAATACAAGATGTAGCGAATAATTTTAAATACTGAAGACATATTCTCTTCCACCAGTCACCACCACCGCGATCCGGAAATACCAAAATACACAAATACGATAGGTTTGCGCGGGAGGCCAATGTGTCGCGGTTACAAATTAACACGTGCGATCGCTGATCGCGCACACAACTGCGATTGGACGTCGTCGGTCGTTGTCACCCAATTGGATATCGCGGATACCCGGTGCTTTCCAATGAGAACGCGCGCACACACATGCAACGCCACACGATTGGCTATTGACTAGAGGAAAACTTTCGCCTAAAGTCAATCAGTGTACCCCGCGCTGCGCGCAACCCCTAGAATCGGCTGCTTTCACCTGCTTTCACCAGAGGCTTGCAGAGGCTCGAGTCTCGACTGGTCTCGACTGGCCCGAGTGTCTGCCAAGTGTCGCAGGACGCAGCTCCTGTCACCACCGCTGTCAGCGGGATTCCGTTTGACAGATTGGCTTCCACTTCTCAATTTTGTTTCTTTCTAAAC
Source organism: Temnothorax longispinosus (assembly GCF_030848805.1). Classification (NCBI taxonomy): domain Eukaryota; kingdom Metazoa; phylum Arthropoda; class Insecta; order Hymenoptera; family Formicidae; genus Temnothorax; species Temnothorax longispinosus. The sequence continues at coordinate 28,497,115 of NC_092358.1, forward strand.
AGCCAGACTCCGGAGCCAAGCTTCCACACGGTCCACACACCGTCCACACTTCCACATCTCGCTTTCCATCAGATGGTCAGACTCGTCAGGCGTAGTCGACGCGACGATTTTGTACGGATTATGCGTTAACCCGTCGATCGACACTGCGACGGAAGACAGAAGACGGAACAGACGGATACCTGCTGGCCGAATCAACCCCGAACGATTTAATAATGCGGCCGTCCCGTATGCAGATGACATGACATTTGTGCGCACAGTGATGAGGACCTGCGATACTAATCGCCGCGTGCCGTTAGCGAAAGCGAAAAATGTTCGTCAGAGATCCTTGTGGCATCGTATGCATTATCGTCACCTATATGGCGGTATTTTACGCTGACTACGTCGTGGTACGATGGATCGTGTTGCACACTATGCAAGACAGGTTGGCATAACATTGGAATATTTGTTTATGGCAAAAATCATTATAAACACTCTCAGATCTCGTTGAATTTTTCACACTTTACGTCGCTTACTCGCACACTTACTCGCGCATCTCTTTATAGCCTTCCTAATTTACTATAATCTTTGGTGAGAAATATTTTTAGCAACGTTTACTTTTTTGTTCGCAGCCTATGGTGTCCTTTCCATATAATAGCGTTTAACACTGTTGTACTTCTTCTAATGATGGCACATTTGAAAGCCGTCTGCAGCGATCCAGGCATAGTACCCTTACCGCAAAGTAGAATGGATTTTTCCGATATTCATGTCTCTGGGGGAAGCGACGACCACGAGAGTGACGAGAAAGACGATTGGACGGTGTGCACTAGGTGCGAAACGTATAGACCACCTAGAGCTCATCATTGCAGAATTTGTAAACGTTGTATCAGAAGAATGGATCATCATTGTCCATGGTAACTATGAGTTGCGACGAGTTTGTGAAAGTCAATAGCGACCGTAAAAATTAACATAACTACTTTTTAAAATTAATCTCATAAAAAATGATTAACATACAAAATGATTTTGAATTTATTAAAGACTCGCAACTGAATAATGTTTAAGGATCAATAACTGCGTCGGCGAGAGGAATCAAAAGTACTTCATACAATTTCTGGTATACGTTGGTGCGTTAGCTATCTATGCTATTATTTTAGTCATTACGTCTTGGCTCTATGACTGCCCACAGTGCAATAACGATATTGCAGTCAAACAAAATCGCATGTATGTATTTGCATTCTTATGGGAAATTTACGACGACTGGAACACTAATATTGAGATTGTTTTGCAGTTTACATTGTGTGATATTAGTTTTGGAGTCGGCATTATTTGGTATGTTCGTCGTAGCGATTCTAGTTGATCAGTTCCAAGCGATACTAGGCGATGAAACTGCTGTGGAGCGCGTGCAAGGTATCCAACAACGTTATCACAATAAGAATACCCCACGAACATTTACACTTTTGTCTCAAGTATGCGGAAAGAGTCATCCGATACTTTGGCTGCTACCTTGCCACAATCCGCCGCGTTACTCCTTCAGAAAGGACGCGTATTTAATCGATCACGAAGTTTGAGATTATATACAAAACGAGTGTGTTATGTGTCTGCACAAATGTGGTATTTCTTTTTTTATATTTATTTTTTTACATACAGTATATTAGAGTAATTCATTCCTTGGATCAGTACCTTAATACATCTTTGTACGAATTATTGACATAATATAGATTTGAGACTTGTAGCTATAACGTTTCTACAGCGTGTGTGGAAATAAAATAATAATAATATATGAACACTCATTCTTATTATATACATTACGACGATTAATATATATTATGAATATATTATTCATTATCATCATATACATGAGCCTGTATTTATTTTAACTATGAACAAACAATAGCTTTAATTAATATGTGTTATTGCTTATGTTGAAACATGCGTGATAACAGTATATACATGGAAATGTAATCGACATTACGTTAATAAATTAATTTTCTTATCTTTTAAAGTTACAGTATATAAGAATAAGTGATACTCCAAGTGATATACAAGTAAATAGTAATTCTTTAATTTAAGATAATTATTGCTAGGAACTGTATCCTCGCCTAATAAATTTATTCGCTGCAAGGATTGTATTGTAGTATAATAGAAAATAAAATTGTTAATATAATTTCAAAAATTGAAGCTTTATTATTAAGTAATTAATACGTATTTCTTAAATAATATTTATAATTTTTTTATATATACTTTATCGTATTCTTACACGTTTGTTTTATTAATTATTAAGTGAAGTTAATAAATTGATATTTTTGTTTTGAAGAATAATCTAATATGTATGAATCAATAATAATTATTTTTCAAATAATAAATATATTTTGATTAATTTTATTGGTATCAAGTTTCTTTTATTCTTATGCGTGTTTCTGTCAATTTGTATACACTGGGCTTTAATTGTTAATAAGGACTGCCAACCTTTCAAGATTCTAGTTATATTTCTAGTCATATTGGCAACTTCTGTCAGTAATATTATTTTGGAGTAATTCTAACCTATGATTTTAATCAGAAATTTTTTCTTTTCATTATATATTGCTTGTACGAAATGTTAAATTGATAACATTAAAATCTTATATTGTTGTCAGTTTGTGTTATATTGCTATAAAATCGTTCGTAACCTGTCACTAATCTCAATTTTTATATGAAATCGGAATTATATATAATATATAATAGTTCCGTACAATATAAACAAATGCTTACACTTTATTTAAAATATTAAATAATCAAAACATTATGAGTAACAGTATGAAAATTGCAATTTTAAAAACGGTATTTTTTTATAATAAAACGTTTATGATGAGAATTATTTGAGATTTATTTTTCTGTCATTACTCATCTTATTTTTATTCTTGTTTTCAGGTTACAGAGTGTTTACGAAACAACAATGTAAACGTGTCCAGTGTTGGATCTTATTTGCATTTGAAATCACATAAAAAAGAAGGAATCTACACTTTCCAGCTTCCATTAAAAACTAGACAATACAATATACAGAATGAAGTACAGAATATTAGAAATAATGATCGAAATGGTATTTTTGACATCAGTATACAGAATGATACAATCTCTTTCAATGTTTCCAGAGATATATGTGTTAAGGAAGTTTTGGAACATAACTGTTCAACAGTATCGCCTCCCACTTTCGTAAATAATAAAAAAAATATAATAGTGGAGTTTAGTTCGCCCAATATTGCAAAACCTTTTCACGTAGGACATTTGAGATCTACAATAATAGGAAATTACGTTGCTAATATCAACAGCTTTGTAAAAAATAATGTAAAACGAATAAACTACTTGGGTGACTGGGGTACGCAATATGGTTTAATTCAATTGGGAATCAATATGGCAGATATTAATGAAGATGAAATGAGAAGAAATCCTATAAAAGCCTTATATACAGCATATATTACTGCCAACAAATTGGCTGAAACCGATTCCTCGATATTGGATCGTGCGAGAAAAATATTTAATGATTTGGAAAATGGCACGGGAGTCACATATGAACAGTGGATAGCGTTTAAACAGTACACTGTTGAGGAATTAACAAAGGTTTATGGTAGAATTGGTATTACATTCGACGAATATCATTGGGAATCTATGTACAATGCTAAAAATATAGAGAAAATTATTACGTTGATGGAGAAAATGCAGTTATTGCTAAGGGATGAACAGAATAGAAAAGTTGTGAATTTGGACAATGAGAAGAGCGTACCTATAATCAAGAGCGATGGTTCCACTTTGTACATAGCTAGAGATATTGCTGCGGCTATTGATAGATTTGAAAAGAATAACTTTGACTGCATGTACTATGTGGTGGATAATACACAAGCCAGCCATTTCTCAAATTTGTTAGAAATATTAAAACGATTGCAAATGCCGTGGGCTGAAAGACTGAAACATGTAAAATTTGGCCGATTGCACGGTATGCGTACAAGAAAGGGTAATATGGTGTTTTTGGAAGATATCTTGGACATTACCAGAGATATCATGAAGCAGAAACAAATCGATTCGCATAGTATGCCAATTTTAACATTATTTTAATTATGTAACGTTTAATTTTATATAGGATTAATTGTAACAGAGAAACTTTTTCAGCCACTAAAGTTCGTCTAGATTCATCTGATAAAAGCTCGGATATATTGGGCATTTCTGCAATGATAGTTAATGACTTAAAGAGAAAACGACAACGAGACTATACATTCGATTGGAATACAGCATTTGATGTAAGCAATCTACATATTATCGTAAAAGAATTATCGAATCTTATGTAATGTATTAATTAGTTTCTCCTAATCTTTTTTATTGTAAGATCAGTTGAAAGGGGACACTGGCGTGAAGTTGCAATACACACATTGTCGACTCGTCAGCTTGGAACGCACGTGCGGCGCTGTTCTAACTTTGGAATGTGAACCAAGTCTATTACAAGAAGATATCGTTGATGATTTAGTCGTATTAATTGCTAAGTTCGAAGAAGTAGTACTGAAATCATACGAAGAATTAGAACCCTGTATATTAACAGCATATCTTTTCAATTTAAGGTAAGATGTAAATTCTAAGATTCAAACATTTTCTACAATTATCTAATTGAAGTATATACGGTTTCTCTTTCTTTTTTAGTAATGCAATTAATAAAGCTTTCAGTTTGTTGAAAGTAAAGGATGAACTGCCTGATCTTGCTAGTCAAAGACTGCTACTATTTCACGTTGCTAGAAACGTTCTTGCACAAGGTATGAAATTACTTGGTCTAATACCTCTGGAAGAGATGTGAAGACAAGTGGCCGTGGAATCCTAAAGAAGATTCGAAACTCTAGCATTTATTTGTCAAATCAAATTGATCATATTGATCTGTCAATCTTGGTGAGACTTTAATCAGAAAAAACTATACATCTACTTTCTTTATTCGATATCAGATAACTAGCTTTATTTTTTTAAACAAATTTTATTACCTGTACAACGAGATATTCGATTTTTTCATACGAGTATAATTTTATTATTTGCAATGTGAAAATTACACGATAATAAGCAAAATTAACGTTTGTTCCAAGTGAACTTTCTTCTGGCACCTTCTTGACCCCACTTCTTTCTCTCGCGCCTTCTCCAGTCCCTTGTTAGAAGCCCAGCTGTTTAAAAATAACAGTAATTTTTTAATGATTTGCCATATGTTTAATTCGCATTAATAAACAATTCGCGAACGTAAATTATGTCATATTTGACACAACGATATTTTGCTAAATCGATTGCTCCTTACCAACTCGCATTCTTTCGACCATTGCTTTGTCAACAAAGCTACGTAAGCCCCATGCAACGCCCCAACGTATAGCACCCGACTGACCAGTAGGCCCCCCACCATTAACTGTGGCTTCGATATCCACTTTATCAGTCATGTTCGTAAAAAGTAATGGAAATATAATCTGTAACAGATAAAATATATAAGAAGCATGAGAAACAACTTTGTGAATTCTGAAGCGACCATATATACTAATATGATGAGCAATTGCTGAAAGTCAATATTGGAAAAGTCGATTTAAATATTAGATTCCGAGACATCGTCGATACTTTCTTGATAAGGTAAAATTGAACAAAAAATATTGCTTTATCGATAGAAATTAGCTACAGTTACGCAATTGTCTTTTACTTGTGGACGTCTATTTAAAATATAAGAAAATATAATATGAATCACATAATGCGAATTGTCGGTTGAAATATCAAATTGTACCGATATCAATTGTCCAAATCACAACGAGGTACGTTCTTCTTTCGTCAATGTTGTTGCGACATTTTCCAGCATCTTATTCATTCCTAGCAGCTGTACTCTCAGCAATTTTATAGCATCTTCATTCACTTTCATCATAGTGATCAGTTTCTCGAACGTCATTTGTAGGGCGACATCGGAGAACTCGTTCTTCTGTCGTTGTTTCAGCCAAACAGCGTGATCGCTCAAATTGATGTCGTCATTCATAGACGAAGGAATATTCTTCTGTGCTATCTCATAAGCGGCTTTCATTATGTCCTTAGGCAATCGCTTCTCGAGAGGATTAAGCGGTTTTACCACGAGAACCCGTTTTCTGTTTTCAACATCGATCTTGTGATCCGACATCCACTTCCGGAAGGCGTACGGGATGGTAGTGTTGTGCAGCACCATTTCCGTAAAGAGGATCATTTTTGTCTGCCTTACCAACTTCGTGAGGCCCGCATGATTCCTCAGACCTTGTATATCGTGTACGGCGATACCGACCAGCAAGTTCATCAGAATCACAGTGACGAATACTATGAATAGCGTGAAGAGAATCTGCGAACATACTGACAGGGGATGATAAATGACGAAAGAGCTGCCCGTCGATTCGTTATCCACTTGATTGATGAGTCCTTCGAAGTCCAATTCACCGGCCATCATAGCCAAGACTTTGATTAGCCCAGTGAAAGGATTACCGAACGCGGGCTCGCCGGCGAATATCACGCAGAAGCTGATGGTGAAACCGATGAGTAGGCCGGAATACGCTAGCAGAAGCTTGGCGAACTCGAACTGGATATGTGTGAACATGGCGACGTAGGTGCCGAAGGCCGGTAACTGGCCCACCATTAGCATCAGATTGGTCCAGGCGCAAAGTATGGCAAACGCACCGACGTAATTCTGCCAATCGTAAGTACGCCCGGTGTACACGAAGGACGTAACGAATACGCTCACGATCACCACCCCGTCCAACACATTGTCGATACTGGAGAAGTACTGTATCGCCGATTTGTAGACCATGAAGCCAAATATTTTTCTCGGTATGGTGATGCACGTCAGAACCAGTGCGAAGTACCATTCGATCTCGATGATCGGTCTCCGGAAGAGAAAGCCAGATACTCGTCTATTACCGCAAATCTTGGAACTATTAGCTTCGTTGTGATTGTAACATTTATACGCTAACGCAGTGAGTACGTAAGTAGTCATGCATATCACTGTCATAGCGTACAAGAGTATTCTCAGTAAATAGAGCTTGCGAATTTTCTCCCACTTAAGATGCAGGAAGGCCATGACCAGCGGATGCGACAACAGATCCTTTCGATGCTCCTGTACGAAAGTGTTTATGAAGCTGGTCTCACACTGATTACCGCTGGGAAAGAGAATGTCGAAGTGTAGCCGCATCTCGAATTCGCGATTATGCGATACCGGCCTGGTCAGTCTGATGGAGGCGTCCAAACGCTGTCGGAACACATGCAAGGACTCGGGAATCTTCTTCAATATAATATTCAGAGCAGACAGTCCAGTGCACGTGGTCGCACTGATGTCAGCGCCCGCCCAAATAAGCGCATCCACGCATCGGGATTGCTCGTTCAGCGCGGCAATGTGAAGGGGGGTGAAGCCGGTCCGATCGACCGCGTTCACCAAGGCGCCGCGTTTCAACAACAACTGTACCAACTCGGCGGACGAGTCCGTGCTCATTACGGCGAAGTGCAGGGGTGTTCTATGCTCCCTATCTACAGCGTTCACATTGGGCGCGCTAGCTGATAGCAGCTCGACGCATGGTATTGATTGCACGAAACAGGCCACGTGCAACGGCGTCTGGCCCAAATGATTCTTCTCGACGATGCTGGCACCGCGCTCGAGCAGCAGCTTCACTGTCTCCACCGCCTTCGCGCGAACGGCACTATGCAGAATAGGCTCGACCACTTCCTGACAGACGTAATTAAGCTTAGCACCATGATCTAATAACGTGGCTGCGGCGTGCCAGCTGTTACCGAGCGCCGCGAAGTGAAGCGGCGTGTAACGAGTGATGAGGCTCTCGTAATTCACGTCGGCGCCCTTCGCGATCAAGTACTCCACGCAGGCGACCTTGTCACCCAACGAAGCCGCGAGAATAGCATTCACGCCGGTCCGTGGTTCAACGTAGTCGTAACGCGCTCCGGCATTCTCCAGTTCCGGCAGATGATGCAGCAGACCGCGATAGGATGCCCAGATGTAAGCGACATTCCGTAGTCTCTCGTTTTTGCACGCATCTGGAAGCACGCGACTTTTCTCCATGTGCAATAGTAACCTCGTCTCCGTCGAATCGACGATGGACCATATAGCCGATCTCAATTTTGCACCGTTTAAGTAGTGGTTCTTGCAGCTTTCCAGATTGTCAAAGAAGAGGGAGTCGTCGACCGGTGGTGGTTCCCCGGCGTCGATTTCAATCCGATCATTGTCGAACTTCGATGGAACTACAGTTCCATCATCGATAGTGATTTTTTGTGGATAATCCTCCGCTGCATATGCACATCTTAGCGATCTGTAAGTGGAAGCTAATCTAACGGATAGCGGCTCGCTTTTGTGACGACTATTGAAGCTTCTAGTGGAATGAAAATGTTGTTCATCATCGTTCAAAATAGTCGGTATCTTCAGACTGTTCGTCTCGAGATTCTTCCCTTTAGCACTCTCTCCTAATGAATCTCGGTCATTCTCACACATATTCGCTCGAAATTATAAGTTATTTACGATTGAGAATAAGTTTACTGTTTAATTTCGCTCTTATTTCTTCGAGAAGAAATCGAGTTTTTTATTCAAATTTTATTATTGCTATTTTTTCTGTTACCTCAGGTTTTCCGCATTTTTACGCGCAAAGACTCGTATTCCTCGTATTATAGATTTTATCTCGCTTAAATCATTTTTCATTGGAATAATCTTATCATTTTTTTTTTGCCATTCCACATATCTTGTTCAGAATAATTCAGCTAATAGCTATGTTATGTTGTACGATGTTTAAGTTTCCAATGTAAACGCCGTTTCGTAATTAAGCACTAAGTATTCGTACCGTTATGCGATGATTCGCGCAGTGAAGCATCCTAATTATTGCAGTCGCGTCGCTGTGTGTCTCTTCAGTCCTGTCTTTTTTTCTCTCTCGTTCTTTTCTAAGGCTATCACGTCACGTCTACGAGTCGTTTCGTTTAGAGCACTTTAAAAGAGGATTATTATTGTTACTATTATTATTATTATTATTATTATTGTTATTTATTATTGTACCACGATCTTGAATATGACCGAGTGTCTTATATCCAAACTAATCAGATTTAATTATGACGCATTTATTTCCGGACAACTTATGATTAATGATATCTTCTTTAATATATGTGACACGCGCAATCAAAAATAGAGATGATTAAAGATTGCAATTCTTGTCACCTGATTTGTTAATATCTGACTCGTCAAATATACATATTATATATATATATTTTTTTTATAACAAAATATTGTATTACTGAGTGTGCTTTTAAGTTTATCGCACATATATTAGCAATTTTGTCTCTTGCCTTTTAATAATTTGCGTCGTTAGTAGTATTGCTGTTTATGTGTTAGTATTTCTTCTGTTTTTCACGTGCTCCTTTAGGAAGTTCAATATTAATACTGCTACTAATTTCGAATGCGTATTATCGAATATCTGTCTGTCACTGTGTAATAATCTCAAAAGTAATGCAAATAGCACGATGATATATTTTTCACTGTCACCGCACTCTTCTCTTCCTCTCGCTACCGGCTTCGTATGTGTGTGATCGTCACTTCGTCCTCTCGTTTAACGCTCCCACTTTTTGAGACACGTATTTATAAGAGACTAGAGATAGGCCGAGGAAACCCCGTGTTTTCGACTCTAGAATGCAAAAGCAAGCCGACAAGGATTTCGGCCGCATTTTCTAATCGTAAAAATTATGTCAGCTCAAGATGTCTATCACTGACCAGGGTACGCTTGACAATTCAACGAGCATTACAGCGGACTTAACTGGTTCGTACGATCGCGCTACACGTACTGCATGACGTACTCTGCATACGTCTCAGCCGTTCGCGTGGGAAGAGGAATCTGCGAGCAGAGGGGCAAGACGCATGATTAATAAAATACATAAATATAAAGAGATGTAGGTCGAATTCGAGATACTACTTTACTACTTTACGCGCACCCCTGCATACACGAGCCCTGCCCTCCTGTTAAATTCGAGATTAATCTGGATGAGACTGGAAAGTACCGCTGAAAGATCACTCGAGTTTTATCCTAGGACATTGTTATTTACACATGTGTTATCGTTAAAAAGTATACCGTTAAACACAGATATTTGCGTTCTTAATCAAAATGATAAATCGTTTTCTCCTTATTGAAAATCAATGGGTGAAGGTTGAATAAAGAGACAAGAAAGGAGAAAAAATGTTTTTAGCAAACTAAAGTGTTCTATTTGCTTAAAAAATAGAATGTTTTCAAAGTAAAGGCCATAGAGAGACAAAGAGAGTTATTTACATTACAGACAACTAATGTATATAGGAGTAATATAAAATTACATTTTTAATATTAATTTTTACAGTAAACATGGTTTAAAGTTATAAGCTCATTTTTTATTTAGCGCCTGTCAAAAATGCAATAAAACTAGATAAATCAAAGGAAATAAATCAATCGTCATTCGTTATTCCCTTCTGTTTAATTCCGTTCGCATGTTATCTGTTTCTTTCAATATTTAATTTTTATATTCCATAATATTTTATACCTTTTTTCCATAGCTTCCCGAATCTGAACTGCGTATATCTAGGCAAACTTCTTTCACCACCACGTGATCGCGAATATGATATCATGATCTTTTTACGTAATGTTTAACTTTGTATTCATTTTAAGTACATTTGCAAGATCTCTGCCAAGAGATATTCTCAAGTTGCTAGCTGCCTATAAATTGTTGATACGTAAAATTTACAAATAAAACATTGCGCACGAAATGAATATTTCGTGCTAGTACTCACTCTAGTAAAAAAAAAAGAAAAAGTAGCTTTTAAACAATCGAATTCAAGACACGAAACAGTTTTGACCGTGGTTTTGACTCGCGGCGATTCTATTTTAGCTATGAACGGAAACTTAGGTTCCATGACGCGATGAGATATGTAGCGCATTTTTTTAATCATAATTTTTTATTCATATCTCAGATGATCGATCCGAAGAATGGAAAGGCACCAAATTGTCTGACAGCTGAACACGGCGAGATATCGCCAATTTGTGTGCGAGACTAAGTACAGAGTCCAAAGTACGGAGCCTTCAAAATTTTAATCCATTAAATTCTCTTCCAAGAGGTAGATCTATAACTCAATGTCCCCGTTTTATCTCATTACCGAGCTTCCTATTCTGACAGTTGAACTTTCAACGGATGAGAACTTATGCAGATTGGAACCGGTTTTGACTGTCAGCCTACGCATCCCGTTAATATTATATATGTATTCTTTGACTTCGTTGAAAATCAAAGTGAAACTTGACCGGCGAAAGACAACTTTAAAACTTTCCTATTAAATTTGATCTTAATATAAAAATATTTATTTGTTCCTTTAACGATACATCTTGGTAGAAAGTTTACAACAATAATGTGTATAGTTACATTTACTCAAATTAAAATAGTATAAGTCTAAAACACAAAAGAAAATTCTTACATTACAATTTTTTTTATAGAACTTATATAATAAAGAATTAAGAGTAAAGAAGATTAATAAAAATATACTAATGGAAAGCAATCAGACGTAACGTCGCAAATCAAAAAATTGTATCAGTCTGAAGATAATTATATACATAAACATATATGAGTTTATTATACATAAGCTTTATATATGTTGACTCTTCAAAAACGAGGAAATTTTTCTAACAAGCAGATATTTTATAAAGACTTGTACAAATGCGAAAGAATGTTTAGAAAAAATATAAACGGACTGTCCTGTTTTCTCTAAGGTCTCATCAATATACGTATGTTCGTATCCGTGTCACGAAATCCATGTTACTTTAGATACTAAATACATACTAAACGTTTCTACTGGAAAAAATACATATATGCATATAGTAAATAAAGTCTTTCTCCTAAGGGGAATATCTCGTGCAATTACGGCGTCAAAATTTATTCAAACGCAGCATTTATTATATGCATAAAATTATGCAAGCCCCTAGTGCTTTTTATATAAAATTCATATGTGAAAATGGACGGATTTAAATATAACTGATTTAAATATAACTATTGGACACAACCACATTTGTATCACAGAAATAAAGCGATATCTTATGAGCAAGATTTAGACAGCGAGTCTAAATCTAGTTTGCTGGAAGTTATAAAACGTCTATAGAAATAAAGATTAATTCGCGATATTTTAATTATTCATGATGTATCGTTCCACGAATCCCGAGTTTTAGAATCTCTTATCGTTGCCCTACAATCGAATTTCAAATTTTGAACGATTGTGAATTTCTTTCCAACTCAAAGGGACTTCCAACTTATCTTGTTATTGGCAGTTTTATTTATTTATTTTACCACTGTGCGCTTTTATAAGCTCTCGAAGAAGACTATGATTTTTCTCGCAAATCTCCTTAAGTTCCGCGATATCCTCTTTGAATTTGTTGCAATCGTGTTGCAGCGTATCCTCGTCGAAACCACGACGACGACACGTAGTCGCGTCAGCTTTGAGAGCCGTTCTTGCGTGATAGGCCGCGCTGTAAGTTTTTCTGCGAGATGCGCCGAAATTGTTCTGTCCGTCTCCTTCCTTGGCTATTTTATAGGCGGCCGAGAGAACATCGCGCGGTAATCTCTTCTCTCTGAGGTTTTGCGGGCGAACAGTCAAAACGGCTCGTAAAGGTGACGGCAGGAACAGCGTGGTCCATCGCATGCACCTGATGAAACGTTTCGACGGCATAAATCCTAAAAAAATCGCAACCTCCACGTCGTGGATCAGTTTCGTTTGGCGAACGAGTTTTGCGAGACCTGCCGTCTTTTGCAGGCCCTTGATATCATGCACGGCTATGCCGATCAACAGATTCATCAGCACAATCGTGACGAATAGAAGGAACAACACGAAGGAGAGTTGGGCCGAGACTTGTAGCAGGATCCAGGAAGTTCCTCCAATACTTTCATAAAGGCCACCCTTATCGGATGAGAAGAAGAGGTCCTCGAAACCTAACTCGCCAGTCATCATCGCGAGGACCTTGATGAGACCCGTGTGTGGACTGCTGAACGACTTGGAATGTGGAAATATCACGCAGAAGCTCGCCGTAAAGCCCACCAACAGGCAGGCGTAGGCCAAAAGCAGCTTGAACACTTGTGCCTGCACGCTAGTGAACATAGCGACGTAAGCACCGAACATCGGCAACTGCCCGATCATTAGCATCAGATTGCTCCAACCGCAGAGCACGGCGAAGGCGCCCAAGTGACTTTGCCAGGTATATGTTTTTCCCGTATACACAAAAGAGGTAGCAAACACACTCAGTATCACGCACCACTCGACCAGGTTCTCTATCTGCGTAAAAAACTGTCTGACAGATTTGTAACTGGGAATGACAGTAAACTTGCGAAAAGTCTCGAGCGCGGTGAGCACCATCAACGTGTACCACTGAATCTCGAGTACCACGGGATGTCTGTAGAGAAACCCATAGATCCCGGTCGCGTTCGCGCACAACGGCGGATTGTGTACGTAACCTTTCGACTCATTGTAGCAGTTATGAGCAAGGGCGATTATCACCCAGCTCGTAAGGATCAATACGTATATTAAGTAGAAGAGCAATCTGGCGGCATAGTACTTTCGGATCTTGTGCCACTTGAGATGGAGGAAAGACTGGCACAAAGGATGCTCCAAGATTTCCTTGTAGCCCTCCTTCACAAAGGTGTTCAGATAACCGATCTCGGGCGAGCGGTTTTGCCGATTCCGCCGCTGCAACAACGGACGAAAGTCCAGCTGCAACTCGAGCTCGCCTGCGATGAATCCATGTCGGCTCAAAGTCAGAGACTTGTCCAGCCTATGCTCAAATACGTCCAGGGATGTCGGGGTCTTGCGTAGAACGATGGATAGAGCGCTATTCCCGCCGATGGTCCTGGCGCTGAGATCTGCTTCGTACTTTATCAGCAGATTGACGCATCGTGACAGCTCGTTTGAGGCGGCGATGTGTAGCGGCGTATAGCCGTATTTGTCGGCCTTGTTCACGTCCGCTCGCCACTTGAGCAAGAGCTCGGTAATGTCGTCGGTCACCAAAGACTTGCCTAGAGCCAGGTGCAGAGGCGTTCGACCCTCGTCGTCCTCCACGTTGGGATCCGCGCGACCTTTCAGTAAAATCTCCACGCACTCCAGAGAATGCGAACGAGCGGCTAAATGCAAGGCCGTGTGTCCTCGATGGTTCTTCAGTTGAAGATTAGCGTTTGCCTCGACCAGAAGAGCTAAATTGTCCGCGCAACCGGCTTCCGCAGCCAAGTGCAAAGCGGTATCATTCTTTCCGGTAGGTAAATCCACTTGGCAACCGGCTTTCAAAAGTATGTCTAAACAAGTTTTGTCTCCGCCATCGGCTGCATGATGAATAGCGGCGTATCCGTCTTGATCCAAACGGTCCAGTTCCTTGTTGTTCGGCGCTAGTAGGGAAAGTACGCGCAGAGCGTTAGTTCGTGAAGCCACGTGCAATACCGTCTCTTCAGCATCGTGCGGTGATAGCTGACTGATATCTCGTTGCATGAAGTATTGAGCAACGTCGAAAGCATCTCCAAAGGCGGCGTAATGAAACGCCGTGTGTTTCGATTTCGTATCGACGCTCGCGCCCTGTTTTATTAAATACTTGACACCATCCAGACAGTTCCGAAACGCACACAAGTGCAACGGAGTAAGACCATGATCGGGCTCGGTATAGTTGACATCGGCTTTGCATTTGCACAAACGATGTATGAGATTTGTACGACCCATAAAACTCGCTTGTAGCAATAAGATGTTGACTTCATTGGACTTGACGTCCGCGAGGATCGTCTCCGCATTTGTCTCATCCGTTTTACATGATTCCAGATTTTCCCAGATTTGTGATTTGTAACACGTACGTTTCCTGTGTTCCGCGAGAATATTTTTGATGAAATCTTCATTGATGCGCAGAGAAGTGCGGTCGACTTCGGAAGAGGCTCGTTCACTGATGACGGAGTAATCTTCCACTGAAGCTATGGGACTTATCAAATTATCGAGTGGTGGCGGCGATTCGTATTGAACTCGACCACTTTCGAGCTCATTGTCATCTTGCTTAGGCGATGAGCGTCTACTCTTTAGTCGAGTTAAAAACAAGGAAGCCGCGCTCGTGCGTGACAACAGAGTCGGAATGGTTTTTGATACTTTTTCTCCGGTTTCTTCCATCTCTTTCACTGACGAGAACGATACGAATTTGTTGCTCAGACTATCTACCATCTCCACCTGTTGCCGTTCTAAGATCAGTTACCTATAAACGTGATATACTTATTTAACATTATTCAAAAGTCTTAATGTTTAATCGAAACATGTAAAAACAAAATAGAGAAATTGTATCTATTTTATTGTGTATCTATGTATCTTATGTATCTATTTTGTTACGTGAGAAGAAAGATTAAAAAAGGGTATTTTTTAAATTCTACAATTTATCATAGTAAATGAGAAAAATATAAGATAGTCTAAAATATAATACCAGAATTATATAAATATTCGGAATGCCAAATATTATTTCTATCAAAGTGAAAGCACATAATATTTAGTAGCTACGATCTTTCAAAACTAAATAAATCGAAAATAAAATAAAATAGAGGATTAAATTCGGTGTTTTCTAAAGCTGTATGTTTTAATATAAAAGATTGAACAACATTGTTATAAATATATGCGTAATACGTGCTTATTAATGACTTCTTAATTTTTTAAAAGTTTAATAATACAGTGAAAGATAAAATGTGAATTTTGGAATATGTTTCATTTTTTTTTATTTCAATATATAAAGAATTATGACTCAGTTTGACAGTATATCTTACAAACACTTTAACATTGTAACATCGACATTTAACACAAAATACACAAAATATCGCGACTCTCGTAAAAGTTAATTGGAAAATCGGTTAAATACTTAACCAAGGCATAGTCTGTTATCTCATTGAATTGACGGTAATTACGTCCCACTTCTGAGAGACAAACAAAGAGATCTAGATTGATATCAAACAGATCACATATTGATGGAATAATATAAACAAACCGACTCGTTACAAAAATAAAATTTAAAAAACAGGAAAGTTATGGATCTAATGAGAAGTAGGTAGTAAAAAATCTTCTCTGCAATAATATTTCATTCGTTTACGCAATTAAAAATAAAAATAGATTTTAATGACGTGCTTGAATACTAAACAATTCTGAGAAATTTAAATGTTTCCATTATATCTATACCAAAAAAGAGAAACTGAATACATACAAATATAGAAACACACAAATTTATAGATAAAAGATTATAGATTATTTATAGATTATAAGATAAATCTAAATCAAAATTAAATGTGAAAATAAATGGAAATAAAATAAAAAAATATAAACAAAAATTAAATACAAAAATAAATACAAATTTCCATTCAACAAAGGTAAACATGACTTTATAATGCCCTTTGTGTCAAATTTATATCAATAAGATCGAAAGCGAGTCACCATCTGTTGATAGTCAATAAACTATGTTTCGGTTGTTTTCGTGACAAATCTTGGATTTAGTTTAACGGCTCTTATTACAAATGTATTAGACTTAGACAGTATGCGCGTTTACGGGATCGGCATCACGGCAGAGATGGTTCTAGAGTGAAGAAGTACCTTATACGTTTACGGCACGAGACAAAGCTCGGTGGCGGACGTTGATAATCGTCTCGATCGCATCACCTCGTTCTTTCGCCAGACCGGTTCACACTGAGAGCGAGAGAGTGTGCAGCATACGGCTAACTCCGTACCGGTTATATCAGCGAAAGAGATTTGGATGCTACATGTATCGGATGAGACCGGTCGGCTATCAGAAATGCGCAGGGAAAAGTTGTCTTCCTTGAAGGACACTGTACATGTTTTTCGTGCTTCACATTCTTCGCAATACACATCACAAAAGATACCGCATAAAAATATATTTCTTCTTTCTCAGTGTGTCACATCAATCCTCCAAATACGCGACTTTTCTGATTCGAGATAAATAACGATAAAGTTTTTTTAATGCAAATTAACTCTCACTTAGCACTATATTGTATAAGTTCCTACTTCTTAGATTTCTTCAATAAGCACATTATTGCGTCTATAAGTGTTTAGACATCTGCATCTGCAGCGAAGAAAACGCAGTCGAAATTCTATTACGATCAATGCAATTTAAGGACTAAAAAAATATTACATGACAATTTGCTTGGGTAAAAATCAGGAGAAAATTGCCACTGTAAAAGTTAAAATATTAATACAATTTTTTAAGTGAAAACAAAAAAAGAACAAAGTTTTAAATCATAAAAACAATTCAACAAAGTTTTAATCTCTGCTTCATGATGTTCTTGACAACAGAGAACAGTTGTCTTTATGAGACCAACTCTCAAAACATTTTAATCAAATCTATCGTAAGTTCAATAAACTCAATTGACACAAGATACGATTAGATGATTTCTCTGGCCTAAAATTAGTAATATATATGATATTGTAATAACTCGCATACGATTTTATTATTAGAAGACCGATATGTACTATAAAGAGCATTAATTTGATAACATAGTCTAATTATATAATTTAATACATAACATTGACACACATACAAATAAATAATTTTAATTAGTTTTTCTATTTATTTGGGAATTTTAATAGTAATTTTTACTAAACTCTTTTCTTAACTAGGTTTCTATCACTTTGATATGTTCTGTTAAAAAAAAATAAATAAAGTAATATAGATAGCAGTTGATTATTTTATCGTTTAACTAATTAACAAGCAAATATGAATACATTAATGCAGAATTCTCTATTTTTCACACATTTAAATAACTTTTATCGCACGATATAATTATATAATACATCGTTAAATAAAAATTTTAGATACTCACTCCTTCATAAATATTATCACAAAAATTCCTACAGCACTATTATATGTATAACATTCATTCAACTTCTTTTTCCATTGCATGTTAAATTAAAATACAATGCATGCTATTCTATTTTAACACAACAAGTAATAAGAATTATCTCCAGCCAAATTATATCATGTATCGTAAACAGTTTCAGAAGATATCCACGACAACTTGTTGACAATATTCTTTAATAAATTCAATGTGGACTTTTCTTACGAAGATTTGAGCAAAGAATAACTCACCTGTTCGCGATGATGAATCTCTTCAAAATATGTGATGTCGCGTCCATTAATGATAATCTTTCCAGAGCCATTACCCCAAATTGTCACTTCACCTCTTGCAGATTTCCTCATGCAATCTGAAATCATTAGCAACGAGTTTCATGATGTATATCATATATATATTTCTAACCATCTGTGAATGTTAAGATTATCAGTTTACTTACTTTTAACCGTGATATATGGCCTTCCTGTGCTGTCGTGTTCCAACTTTACATGTAACAATAAACTTTTATATTAACTGTAACAATACTTTTATCATCATTATTATATATGCACATGGATACTTACAGATGGTATTGCCACCTCATTGGAATGGGTATTAAGTGTTTTACGATATTTTGTAATGAAATCTGTTGCTCGCCTTGACAATGGATGATCAGATAGCCGTTCTAGTGACGTAATAAGATAGTCGTACTAAAAGAATTATTATACACTTATGAATTAAATTATGCGTTATATTTTTTTGAAGATTACTCATTATTACCGACTAATTATTACTAATATATTATTTACCTCAAAATCATTAATAATTTCAAGTAGTTGGTTTTCAATCTCATGCTTTTGAAGCCATGTGGAACCTATCAGATTGCTAAAAATAATATATTTTTAAAAATGGTTATACTTGACATTTTTTTGCAGAATACTTCTAAAATTATATACCAAATTGTATACATGTTAACATGTACACACTTGTTCTACGTAAATCAAATACTCAACATACACTTTGTCCACAGGTAACGTTCCTTGCCTTATTAACGAGTCTTCAACATCATTCAGAGATTTAATTTTATCCACAATATTCTGTGTACAAAAATAATTTTCTCAAATATTAATTGCTTTCCTTCATATATCTGTGACGTAATAACAATCATTATAGAAACTTACATATAGTGTCTCATAATAATTCGGTTTCGAAGTGTAAAACATAGAATGGAAGGGTCTTCCAGACTCATCAAATTCTGCTGCTTTCCTGCTTGGAAAGATCTTTTCTGGATGTTCCATCATCGGCCGAGCTTTAGGGTCAAATAGTCCTGATGGAAATAGATATTGGATTGATCTCTAAAAGTAATAATTACATGACTTTAGATATTAGCTCATCATTTATCAAATCGGCACAATTTTTTATATAATTACACACATCTATATCTGCTTGCGTAAAACATTCTGGATCTTCGCCCATCATGTTAGCCAAGTGTCTCTTCCCTATCTCGTACTCTACGATCTCTTTCTTCATAAATGCATCTAATAAATTTAAAAAATAATATATTTATAAAAAGTATTGCAAATTGCTGACATTGAAGTTATATTTATTTCAAAGAGAATGAATCTGTTACTACCATGTTCCTTTGCACGTTGTAAATACATCAACATAGCTTTGCTTATTTTTTTCTCCGGTTTCTTCGTACTAGACTTTATTATATCTTCAATTTCATCGATAGATGTTGCATACGATCGTGATTTAATATAATTCTGTAATCGTAAAATAATTAATATAGTAATTTTAAAAATATATAATTCATGCGTAATCGAAATAAGCAAAACCGCACTAAACAAATAGTTTAACGGCCTCGTTGTAGAGGAACTGCAATGAGCTTACCGAATGTCGTGCGGTATTCGAAAATAAAGCAACAGCGTTGTTGTTTATGCCGATCAAACGTCGAAAGTGTGAACAACGAATAAAGATAGATAATGCCATAATTGTAACTTGACAATCGGCACGAATCGTTTCTCAAACAATTTGAAGGAGATAACCTCTTTCGAGCTAACCTATTGACCAGCGAGAACTACATTAAATTCAATTAGATCAAATTAAATTGGAATTAATGTTAATTCTTGCGATTTAGAGACGTTTCGAAACTCATGAAAAAAAAGGAAATATTGCAACTTTTTGACGTTGATATGTAATTATGTTTATAAACACAACACACGGAAATGTATGATTGCACGACACGTGAAGTCGCACCTCGCACCACCTGCGAGAGTACTCGAGAGTCGAGACCTCGATTCGAGGACTCGAGACTTTCGAGAACCTCGAGACATGCCGGGCGTGCGCACGTGCGCTTTGCGTGTGTGTGTATCGCGCTATTGCATAAATGCCATAAATTAATCATGGCTTGTTAGGTTTTGACGAACTCTGATTAACTTAATCGAGATCAAGTTAATTAAAATTTAATCGAGATACCGAGTAATGTTCGTAGTCCGTACCATTTTGTTAACATGGAACAGAATTATTAATTTTTTGTTGTCTGACACATAAAAAAAGAAATTAGGAACAATAAATACAGTCGAGAGATTCTTGGAACCGTGATTTTGAAAATTTTAGATTATGATTATGATTATTCTTTTTTTTTATCACAAGTTATTAGGAAAGGCACGAATATTCAGATATCGTGCGCTTTTTTCTAATTTTGTTTAGAAAAGTAAGAGAATTTATGACGCTAAATGTAAGTACATTAAGGAGCAATAAACAAATACAATAAAAGTATATCTTACTGAAATATTGACGTCTTTTATTCGTGCTATTTTTCTCAATCGTCTCCAAATCAATCCGACTATTTTTCAAACTAGTCGGTATATTGGTCGATATTAGCATGAGAGAGAGAAAGTTTACATACATTGCATAGTTTTGGTTTTGGAAGTATATAAAGTAATAAACACCAACAATCAGGCACCATCAACAAGTTACCAATAATCAGTACTCGTTAACGTCAACAAGATTAAGTTATTTATCACATAAGTAAAAAATAGATATGGATGAAATATTAAAAAGCTATCATACTCTTGGTAATAGCTTCTATGTGACGTATATAGAAGCTATTCGTACGATCATATCATACAGGTATTTTGCGCACGAATTTACATTAGAAGTCACAATAACAGCAGTATTTCCAGCCTCTGTTTAATAATACAACATCTGTCAATGTATCGCTCGTTTTCTCACTGTAACCATATTAAAATCATATAAATTCTCTTTTTTTTTCATGAAACATCCCTCTTTTTATTAACCTATATTAACAAAAACATATATATATCTTACGTTTCTAGCAATAATAGATCTTAAGATAAATTGACCAAGATTTACACCTGATTATCTAATATACATCTAATACTATCTAAACTGAAAAGACAGAGTCAATATAGTTTATCAATATGTTAAATTATTATATGTGTGGCGAAAAATTCGATTTATTTGTACGTACAGTGCAAGACAAAAAATCACACAATTTCAATATGGTTGCAATGAGCTAACAGAAGTCTTAAGCAGTCTTAAATTATTAATTTTATCAAATATCAGGAATGCATGATATAGTGTATAACATACATTTACTCTTAAATGTTGCGTTCCATTGTTAGCAAATAAAAATATATCTTCGAAGATCTATTTAAACCTAGAAATTCTAAAATACCATTATTATTAAACTTGCTAGCTACTGAAAATCATTCAACATTCCTGATAAAATTTAACATCCCTGAAGGCCATCGTAATATAGCTTTCTTAACATAACTTTCTTCTTGTATCACAAAAAGAAAACGAAAGTACGTATGAGCAAGTTACGTGGATATATATATACATATATGTATATTACATATGTATTAAAATACATATAATATATACACATAATTATCTAAAAAAATAAGAAAGTCTTAGACGATGCAACATGCTTGGAAAATGCATGTTAAATTAGTAAAGTACTTTATACGCTAAGCTTTGTCTTTGGAGATTTCTTAATGAATAAATTACATTATTTCTCTGTGATAGCAAAGTTAACTGGCATGTAATATTGATCAATTGTATCATAAATTATATCAATCTCTTTCGGTATCGTAATAATAATCCTATCGCAAAAATAAATATATTTAGAATTAAATATTCCATCTTTTTCAATATTATTTCAACATATAAACAGATTTGTCAAACAAACAGTCAACATTCTGAAAAGACAAATATGCAACATAGGTTCACTTTGATTTCTTGGAAACTTATGTATCTTACGTATCTTACATATTTCCAGACATAAGAATCCGTTACAAAGAAATATCATTCTCTCATCTCTTTTTTTCTTTTTGTGTAGGTCTATATATTTTTGTGTTGCATGTAATTGGGATTAAAAAAACAATCAAGTATCCCTTACATCGCATATTTATCTTAAAAGTACAAAGTAGCAATATAGCAATTAGAAAAGATAAACTATGTACCGGTTTGATGTTAGTATTCCTTTTTTTTTGTGCTGCTTAAATTGCCGTTTATGTTGCGCTGCGTTTTTCGGAAAGAAATCCGAGAACGTACGCAATGCCAGATGTTCTTTCCCGTGCCTGCTAAATTGCAAACTATCAAGGACGGCGATTCGTATTCATTAGGAACAATACCATCAACGGACGACTCAAAAAAGCTAAATAATGGAAACCAGATTCTAGTTCTGATCGAATCGCGCTGCATCAGTGCTTGATTGTTCGCCAGCGTGTGATAGTAAAGAAATAATCGCGAAGTTATATAAAATGCGACGAAAACGTCGATGGAATAATGCTCATGCGCCGCCAAGATGAAAAATATACCGAACATATTAAGCATCCACGTAAAAGTATGCAGAAAATACAAATCTCTCGGGGTATCTGCAATGAAGAAAAGAGCATTCTATAAATATCTAAAAATCGGCCGCTTCAATATCACACTAATATACATTATTACTTACATTCCGTAATGAAAAAGTTAAGCATAGTTAACGCCACTGTATGCCCGCTAAACATGTAATCCCCGCAGGTTCTGACACCTTGAATAGACATGCCGGCACCTCGCCAAATAACATAAGCCATTGCTATTTTATTGTACAGTTCGACATACGCAGCACTAAAATAAGATATAAATATATATTACTTGGGTGTGTGTGTGCGTGTGTGTGTGTGTGGGTGTGTGTTTAGAAAAAGAATAATGACATATTTTATAACGTAATATATATGTATCTCTCTCACTTTGACCAATCTTCATCTGGGACTTTCCGTGGTTGGCATTGCAGATGTGCACCCGGCACTGACAACGAAGTAATGAGCATCGTCACGCATCTCAGCAGGAAGACTGTACCCGACAGTGCAAAAAACCTCCGTAACAAAATAAATCTGTTCCATATTTAATAGGATTATTCGCTCTGACGAATCACGTCTTTTGCCATATTTATTTAAAAGGGGGCCTCGTTTCTTACCTATACTTGTGAAATATAAGCACAACGAGCCATATCGCAAAAAGCAGGGTACCGGTAACTTCGCACATATCAAACGCCCAAGGAATATGAGGTACATTGTCTAAAAATATGTCTGGCAATGGAGGATACTTCTTCATATCAGGCACTCTGTCGTGAACGATAACCATCACAAAGGCAGTAATCCACGTGACGATAAATAAATATCCCAAACTGATGAACGTTTTCCAGATTTCGGGTGGCAAGTAAGAGGCGTGTCCGTCCTCCGATACCGAAGCTGAATAAAATTCGTTCTCGATAGACATTTCATTATTTGTACCGGTGCTGGGCATCTAAAGTAAAATTACACGAGTTAAATGTAGCGATATATATTATCTTTGTCGCTGACTTGAACATTTCCTTCGGCATGCTAGGGAGATGCTTTTACCTCGTGCTTATTCTGATGAGTATAAAAATTCGGCGAAGGAAACAGATCCATGTATCCCAGGTCGAACAGAACGGCGACATTGTCCCTCTGCAGTTGCTTTATGGCTAGATACAATTTCTTTATCGCGCCAATCTTCTTTATGTTTAAAATACTAGATTT
Organism: Temnothorax longispinosus; assembly: GCF_030848805.1. Classification (NCBI taxonomy): domain Eukaryota; kingdom Metazoa; phylum Arthropoda; class Insecta; order Hymenoptera; family Formicidae; genus Temnothorax; species Temnothorax longispinosus. Next base: position 28,521,024 of record NC_092358.1, read on the forward strand.
CAGGTCTTCCTCCTTCAGCGTCAGAAGTACCTTCCCGTCGATCTCGTGAAAATAAAATAAGTCCGCGTACTCCTCGTGGCCGTTTTCCACAAGCCACGCTTTCACGTCGGAGGACGTCCACTCGATGACGTTTCTTAGGGACATGGTTGCGACGGTTGCGTCGTCGCGTGGCATCTATCCTGCATAACAGACGAGTCAACGTCAACGCACGTACCGTTAGAAACGAGAAAGGACGTACCCCGCAAGTGGGTGACCCTGTGACACGGCGATCACTTCTCCAATCGCGAAGTCGCATTGACATTTCACACGTGGTTCCTTGACGGCGCGAAGATAACGAGTAAAAGAGTACACGACCGAGGGAACGATCCGATCGAGAAAAGAACCGCCGTGTCGCAGGCCAAAGGTGGCGAAGGTGAAGTCCGCGAGCGAGAGCAAGGGTGCGGGGTGCGGAGTGCGGACTTAACCTAGGCCGACGCGCGCGAGCGTGCTGGAGGCTGCAGGAGCGTGCGATCGCTCACCTGAGGAAGGACCGCGGCCGTCGCGGCGCACCGTGGGATCGTCGTCGATATCTTATCGGGACATTTTCGCGCGTCCGACGTGCGTGTCACCGCGCCGCGACTATCCTCGTCCGAGAGAATCATGCGTCGGCAGTAGGATCCGTCCACGGCGTCAACTCGCGCTCAACCCTCAACCTCAACCCCTCAACGGCCTCGACCGTCAACGGAGCCGATGACGATGACGGTCGATCGTGGAGGTTGATATCCGCTGATCGCACCGACACGCTCGTGGCTCGACCGCTCGCTCGACTGTGCGCGCGCGACGCGACAGCGAACTGAGCGCACAGCTGTCACCGTCACGTCACGTCGTGGTTAAATAGCCGCGCGAAAGAAAGAATATCGGAGCGAGTTTTCGCGAACGCTCGATAAAGGGGGACGAGCAGCTGCTTGTTATTGCCGCCACGTAAGATCGATGATAACGACGTTCTCGAATGACACGTTTCATCGAAGCGTACGATGATTCATTTTTCGCGATAACAAAAGCATATTATTCCTCCACTGTGCGTGTTAATTCCTAAGGAACGCGAACAATGTTGTTTGTAACTTTTGCTTCCGGCGGTTTATTTGTAAATTGTTTACGCTATATTATGAATGTAACGCTAACTTCAAGAGAGAGAGAGAGAGAGAGAGAGAGAGAGAGAGAGAGAGAGAGAGAGAGAGAGAGAGAAAGAGGAAATTTTCGAGGATCAATTGAAACGTCTCTAACTTGTTTTTTTTTTTTCGACTATTTGAATGTATTCGACTGTTAGTCACAAAAACCTTGTAATTTGAGCCTGGAAATCGAGCTCTCATTTTTTTACAACTTACGAAGTTGCAGATCGAGATATACTTATATAAAAGATCTCGAGATAGTATACCACAGAGATAATAGGCTCGGAGTGTCATCGACTCGGCCATCGATCAAACTCCGATTAATTTAATCAGTGATCGATTCAATTGACGGAATTGCTAAAGGCAACATTTCGAATAATTTGAATTATATAATTCATTCTCTCTCTCCTCTCTCTTCTCTAATATATAATCTCTCTTTTTGTGTCAGACAAGAAATTAAGAGTTGTAGGTATATATTATTTGACAAATTATAAATATCCATTAACGGGTTATAATCGGAGTTTGATCGCTTTCAGAGAGGAGTGCTGTACTTGCGGACGGGCAAGTCTTCGTGAAACAACCGGATGGGAATTTATTGCTCGATTAGGACACAGCTTCTGCAGTTCTGCCCCTCCTGCTGCCCCCGTTTCTCGCTCCAAATTGGGCCGAATTTCACGGCGTGCGACGAGGCGGGGCCGATTGTTTCCCGGTTTCTTAATTATTTCTTTGCTCACCACGCACTATATCGTGTCTTGTTCACGGGGTTAAAAAACCGTATGAAAAAAAACCCGTTATTTGGCGGCAGCAAAATACACGGAGCCTCCTCGGCGCACTCGACCTGCGGTCTGCGGCGCGCCTTTTCTCTCGCGTTGCACTTTATTCCTCTTACCGCTTTTCTCGCCGCAAAGTCCAAAAAGATACGTTATCTGTTTTATTTTCAACACTCAAAGAATGAAAAACGGTTACGTCAGAGTTATTCGCAAACTTATTCGAATTTCTGAAAAGTTTTATTCGATTTCTCCTCTTTCTCGTGTCTTTTCCATTTTAAATCACGGGGAAAACGTATAAGAAAGTTCGACAGATACTGTTCCGTTTAAACTTCAGTACTGCACTCTGTGCTAAGACGAAATGCGAAAGGGGAATACAAGTGTAATTACAAAACGAGAAAATTGAATGAATCTCGAGTCTCATTCGTTTCTTATCGGCTATTCGTAGGTCACTGTGGTCTCCTTTTTTTTTCTCGACGCGCGTGATGATGTTTGCGCGCGTAACTTGATTTCTCGCGTTGACTCTTCCCGCGGACGGCGAAGTCGACGTCATTGATGATCGTCGTCGTCGTCGGCAGTCGTCGCGAGTCGTCGCGAGTCGTCGCCACTCGCCATCGCCAGTCGTCGCGCGTACGTACATACAGTCGTACATACATACGTCGGCGTGCGTCGGAGTCGATAGTGCGCGAAGAAGCGGAGCGAAGCGGACTAGCGGAGCGGACTCACGTCAGCGGAGCGGACCCGGCTTGAGAGGCACCGGCCACGGCCACGGCGCGCGCGGTGCTTGCCGAGCGGCGAGTGCTGAGTTGGCAGTCTTGACAGGGCAGTCCCGCTCCCGCTGTCCCGCTGGCGCTAACTGTTGTTGATTTGCATGTCGTACGGCGCCGTCCGTGTCCGTGAATCCGCAGCCCGCGCGAGCCCGGATAATGTTACGAATGAATGTACTTATACGGTCTACTTAAAACAACGCTGCAGTACTTAATGAGCGATGAGTGGACAGAAGTTCCAGTATGACGAGAGCGGAGGGACATTCTTTTACTTCCTGCTCTCGTTCTTGGCGCTACTGCTGGTACCCGGGACTTACTACCTCTGGCCACGTTGCCCGAAACAAGGTTAGAGACTCGAGTGAGACAGACAGACAGAGAGAGGGAGGGAGAAAGATCAAGGCAAACTCCATTTTTTAGACCAAGTAATTTACACGTTACCCGCGATAACGCACGGCCGATGTAACTGGTAACGACGTATACGTTCCACGTACATGACGGACGATTACCGTTTCCTGTACTCTCGATTTACGTTCTGCTCCACTTTGGTCCCCTTTACCCATTCTTATTCTTTCACGGAAACCCAGCGTCAAACTCGCCCAATCTGCGAGGATAAAAATGTCCGAATAAATTATCTACTTATTTAATTGTTCAATCTTATAAATTATGTGTATTTAGAAAATTAAGTAATTTCAAGTCATATGTAGATATGATATGTTATGATCCTAACTTCTTCAGACTACACAAGTTTAAGGCAATATATGTCCTATGTTTCGTGTCAAAATTTATATGAAAGTCTTGTAACATATTATTTGAACAATGAATAGACCAAAATTATGTGTACATACCTTTTGATTAACACTATTGTTCGAGTTTTAGTGTTTCACGTAATGACATTTGACCATATAAAGTATCGTGACAAAATATCTTTAAAATAAGTCGTTTTATTTTGACCCAACTGGCCAATTAATACAGGAATTGCAATTCCTGTATCAATTGGCCAGTTGGGTCGAAATAAAACGACTTATTTTGAATTATTTGCTGGCGACTGAAATTGTTTTGTTTAAAATATCTTTATTTTTAACCAGTTTTTTAAACTTGGTTTAATTTAAAGATGTGTAGATTATAGGAATAATATCAATTTAAATTCTATTCAGATCCTGATCAGTTAGCCAAAGAATGCCAATGTGATGGGTGCAAAAAGAAAAAGGTTATTCTTCAAGCGAACAAACCTTGGAAGGAAACCAAGGCTTTATTTACGTAAGTTTTCATATATTATTTTTATATGTTATATAACATTTTATTATATAAGTGCAAAATAATATAAATTACATTTATACAATTGTAAAAATTATTATTGAAAAATTCATTGCCCTTTTATATTATATTTATATGTAATTAATGTAAATGTTATTATATATTACAGGAAATTTCTAATCATTCTGGGATGGGCTATCTTGATACTTTTAGCCTATAAGGTGTCCCAATTTGATTACGAAATGGCCAACTTTGATCCGTATGAAATATTAAGTATACCGCCTGTGAGTATAAAATATAATTTTTATACGTACCGTTAGTTTTGTTGCGTGACAAAAATTAATACCCAAATTCCAATTGTAGGGTTCTTCCCAAGGTGAGATTAAGAAAGCTTATCGCAAACTTTCCTTAATTCTTCATCCTGATAAAGAAACTGGAAATGAGAAAGCTTTTATGAAATTAACTAAAGGTAAGGAATAACGAACATAGTGTCTGCACAGATCTTACATACGGTGTAAATATTGAGTATATGTTGCGTGCTATTAAATATATTTAATAAATTTTTAACACATTTATCGCACATGATAATAATACAGCATAGGAAAGGTCGATAAAAATCGTTAGAGTATCCAAACTGGAAATTAATCCTATAACAGTTAAAAATTAGATATTTGATATTACGTTTTCAAAATTATTCCAAGATCAAATTGCTACTACTAATATTTTAAATCTTTATATAGACTAACAGTTGTTTTTTTTTTCTATTAACAAAAATAGCTTACCAAGCTTTAACGGACGACGAAGCACGAAAAAACTGGGAAAAATATGGAAATCCGGATGGTCCAGGGGCAATGAGTTTTGGTATAGCTTTGCCTTCCTGGATCGTTGAAAAAGAGAATTCAGTATGGGTCTTAGGACTATACGCATTAGTGTTCATGGTTGCTTTACCGACGGTTGTAGGAATGTGGTGGTACAAGAGTATTCGCTACACTGGTGATCAAGTAATTGGCATTTTTATGCCACATTTTTATTTGTGACAAATTTTCAGTTGTTATATATATTTAAATTTATCTTTAGGTTCTCCTCACAACGACCGAAATGTATTACTTTTTCTTCGTGAAAACGCCGTCTATGTCATTGAAGAGAGTCATCATGATACTCGCTGCTTCCTTTGAATTCTTCAAGAAACGTAACGCCGAAATAGTCGAGAGACATTCTGACAGCGAAGAAGTTCCTTCGGTATACATTTAATTATATTTCTTCATCTTTCTTAGAAATGAATAATGATTTTACTATATATATATATTTTTTTTTTACATATTCAGCTTATCAAACAACTACCTAACTTAGGAGAAAAAAACAAAGAAGTACCATTATGCCACTTGTATTCAATTAAAGCTAGAGCACTACTGCATGCGCATTTATCTCGCATACCATTAAATCCTGAGACATTGGATAAAGACAGACAGTATATCGTAAAGAAATGTCCATATTTGATTCAAGAAATGGTTGCTTGTGTCCATCAAGTGATACTTTTAGCTTATGCCAGAAGAGGTAAGCATTTTTTTTTCAATATAGCTTTATGATACATATATACATGAAATAAACAATCAATGGGCATTTTTTTTATAGTACCGCGAGTACCAACCATAACGACTATAGAGAACTGTATGAAACTGTGTCCAATGATCGTCCAAGGATTCTGGGAGTTTAAAAACCCTCTCCTTCAATTACCACACATAACGGAGGACAATTTAAAATACTTCCACGCAAAGAAGGTATTAATGACAGCGAATTCTACCCGTTGCGATAATGTTTTTATCATTATCGATGAAATTTACTTAACAATGTGACTTTTCCTTAGCGTCAAATCAAAAGTCTTCAACAATTTGCACAATTGAAAGGAGAAGAACGAAGACTGATACTTAGAAATCTGTCCGACAGTCAGTACGAAGATGTTATGAAGGTTCTTGGAAATATGCCATACATTGACTTTAAAGTACGATCCGAAGGTAATTGATATATTAGTTATTTTCTTGTACTTCTGTAAAACGTTTGGTATTAACTAGAACAACGTAATTTATGCGGTATTATATTCTTTATAACTTACTTAATGTATTTCAATCTATTTCAGTAATCGATGATGAGAATCCTACCGTCTACACTGCTGGTGCTATTGTAACGGTAACGGTATCGCTTACGCGAAAAGACATGAAGCATCTCTTTGGAAATGACTCTGTCAATGAACGAACGATAATTGACGATAGCAAAGGCGGTGAAGCAATTGAAGAAGCCTCAGAGGAACAAAATCAATCGACAAAAACTGCAAAGCCAGCATGGCTTAAACAAAAGAAAGGCCAAAAGAAGTCGCATAAAAAGGGTACCAATAAAAAGTTGGCTCCTGCTAAAAATACACAGGCACAGTCTCAAGCTGTGGCTAACAATACTCAGCACAGCAATACTCCTAATGCGAGAAAGAAGGATGATAAGACGGAGAAAGAGTCTTCCAAGGAGAAATTGTCGGATGTCAGTGACAGTGAAGCCGAGAGCGATCGAAGTGACGACGAAGATAGTCACGACAAAAAAGACGCATCTCACGATGACGACGATACCGAATGGGAAAAGTAAGAGGAATATTTATACTTCATTTTTACGTCATATATTAAATCATTATTTATATATTTCGCTCATAGCTGAATTTAACATTCCATTTTCTTTTAAACAGATTCCAACAGAGAATCTCCAAGCGGGAGAGAGTGTTGGAGGGAAGGAGTAATTTGTCACATGAAGTGCATTGTCCACTCTTTCCTGATGTTAAGCAAGAGTATTGGTGGGTCTATATCTGTGATCGCAAAAGTCAAACGCTGTTAACAACCCCTATACACGTCACATCCTTAGCACAATTTGAGGAGATTCAATTAAGATTTACGGCACCACGCTGGCCAGGCCTTTATACATTTACCGTGTGTCTACGTAGCGATTCGTTCTTGGGCTTTGATCAAGCTCAAGACATTAAAGTGAGTTATTTAACAATTCAAGTAACCCAGCAAAAAATCTCATTTCTTATTATTTATATTTGTAACGATGCGACGATGCTTTATAGTTGGACGTGAAGGAGGCACCAGAAATACCGACCGAACATCCGCAATGGGACATTTCGGATGAAGAAACTGCGGAAGATGTGGATGCAGCTGATGAACATTCCGAATTCACAACCGACGAGGACATTAGTGACAATGAATAATAGCTATTTCTCACATGTGATCGGAATAGATATTCTAAAAGTCCGCATTTTCCTCTTTTTTTACTTCTCAAGTTAATGTACAATGGACTTTTATACGTGGAATTGCATAATCGTTGATGTATGTGGACAATCTAGAAAAATAGTCTGGTGTGTAAGATTTGTCAGTGTGGAGAAAGTAATAGTGAATAAAGAGCATAATATTTATTTTAACATCGTTGTTCAATCCTCAATTTGGATGTGTTCAATCCTTAATTGAGATCTGTATACAGTTTTCTAATAAAATATATGAGTATAAAAAAATATTGTATCTATCCATATTAAAATACATCTCTTGTTAGAATCGTTGACCGAACGTGTTCTTCAACGACTATAACAGTATACAAAAGTAACAGGTATCATAAAATCTGGGTTAAGCGAAAGTAGTAAAAGATATTTAAGCTACACACATACACATATAAAGCACACAAAAGATCATTCAACCGTTGCACTTTTTATCATAGACACTATAAATTTAAAGTATTCGCCGATCCATCACAAAGACAGTCTGAATGAATATCGACAACTAGATAGATATCTGACATATGGTAACAATGAGAACGATGAGTGTAATATTTCGTGCAATGCAAGTGAGTACATTTCATTTTTTTTTTTAATACAATAGATATCCATTGTCTACATTAGATATCACAACTGTATTTCAGATACTTAAAATCTATTTTATACTCTACCTTTCCCTAAGTATTATGGTTGTTGCGCTTGAAAGGGGTAAGTTATTGTCTAAGAAAAAATATATCAACGTCAAATAACAATAAAATTATTTCGCACGTATATATAAGCTATTCACATCTGTATTCACATTGTGTATTAAGCTAAATAAGAATATTTATATTTATTTATTTTATTTATTTTATTTTTCTAAAATATTTATAAAAAATAATTTTTATATATCTAGTATATATTGCGCGTGTGTGTAAAATGATTGCAAGGTCAGTCTCTTTTTATAAAAATTACAGTTATAAAAGTACTTTATATTTTAACAAACTTTTCTAAACAGGTCAGAACGATAGATATCAAGCAGTAAAATTGGAGCAACTGTTGAACAAGCCTGTCTATACGTTTGTTAAGACTGATAAACATGCCAATATTAAATGGGGTGTACGGCATTACGTTCCACGTACATTAAGATAAACAGACTTCAAGAATTGAATATATGACGGATTAATACAGATGTGAGCGCTATCTTTAATCACGGGTCCAATTTAACCACTTCAAGATATTTTTTTTTTATTTGAGTCATCAAATTGTCCAACCTAAGAAGAGAAATAGAATATAAGATAAATCTGTATTAAAACTAAACAATATCATAAAAAAAGGAGACATCATACTTACATGTAACGTGTGATCAAATTATCATATATCACATTATCCTCTGATTGAATAACACTATCTAATTCAGTAGTAGAGATATTTAAAGATTGATAGTTGTTAGATTGCTGAGAGACACTATTAGTGTCCGATTGTGTGATTCTTTGATATTCTTCCCAATATAATTTCGTCATGGCAGTGACAGAAATAAATATTTTTTCTAGTTTTGACAGTTCATCTTGCAATTTATCTATTAGCCTGTTGAAAATACATATTAAAAGTAAAATATGTATATAATACATATGAAATGTATAATTTACGATAAATAAACTTTTAGTACCTTGTAATATCAATGATATTTTTATTACGAAGTTGCGTTTCACGCGCAGTCACAAATGAAAACACTAATTTCGACATGTCCAATGGCTTTGCTGTTTTATGTAGACTTTCTATCTTGAATTTTAGATATATATCACATATCTTATCATACCTATAAAGATAATATAAGAGAGAATATTAAAATATAAAACATTTTATATAACAATCATCTGTAACACATTTATACTTACAACTCTGATAAATTCCCCATATAATCAATAGCTTGAGCTCGATCTCTCAATCCATTATTATCTTCCTTCAGAGACATAAACTTCATCTTTATCTGATCTGCTGCACTAACCAATTTATTAACTTTGTCAAAATAAATTTGTACTTTTCTTTTATCAGTTGTGTCTTCATCCGTCAGGTTCATATATTTCATACGAATCGTATGTACTTGTTCTATAAGAATCTTTATATTCTCCAATGTCTTCTCCATGTTCGTATTAAACATATCGATTTTTTGATGTAATAAGTCTCTGAAATATGCAAAAATATTATCTATACTAATACTTGACAGAAGGTACAATTTTACAATTTTATAGCAATATTATATAAAAAACTTACACATTTATACTAAGCGCAAAAATGTACAATTGAAATAAATTCTTTTCTTTTTTCGTAAAATATATTGTATGGCGATAATAATCTTTCAGTATTTCATAATTCAACTCATTTTTTGATTGTGTCATCATTTTCTCCACTGCTGTAGGAATACTTAATGTGGGTATATCTTCTATCAAACATCCATTTTTGAAGAGAAAGAAAACATGATCCTACAAGCAAAATTGTAATAAATTTAAAAATAGCATTTTACTTTATGGTATCTTACAAGTTGATATGATAATACATACATTAATTTGTGACGCAAGTGATGCAGTACTTTCAGTCAGTATTGCACCTTTGTAGTCAGTTAACACTTGATGCTTAATTTCAATATTAGTATCTCTTTCTATTAACAACTGAAGATCTCTGAGAGTAGTACTGCTATCAATTTCATATGTATTAATTTTGTAAAATGGCGTACAGAAGACATATAGTATCTATATATAAAAAATACAAATTAAACAAGAAAAACAGAAAAGGAATAAAATATACTTGATTATTATACATACTTTGTTTGATAATGCACGTTGCAACATTGTAAATACTGCTAAATGAGACATACCAAATTCGTCGAGCATTTTACCTCTTTTATGTGGATCCCATTGTAAAACTAGTCTGAACCACTGGACTATTTTGTTTCGAAGACAACTGAGAAACGAGAAAAAATATTATATACCGTGCTAAATATGTATATAAAAATTATCAAATAAAAGATATATAAACTTTATTCTTGCTTTCTATAAAAGAAAGTACTTAAATATTTAATATTGCATACATATCGTGATTATAGAAAGAGAAAATGAGATTCTTACTCCGATAAATGAGTTGGATTTTGAATATCTTTCCCAAAAATGACTCTCCCTTCTGACTCATAAGCGTGAATATCATCATAACTCTTATTCTTAATGTATTTCATCCTATAAAATGACATTAAGTTTAAAGCTTGACATTTGTATCATTTTTTTTTTATAAATATACTCCATTATATTCTTCACTTTTTACCATTCCATAGTATGTTGCATTGTTGGTAAAAATGGTCTTCTTCCAGTTACAAGTTCATAAAACAATATTCCTAAGCTCCAGTAATCCACAGAGCAACTATATTTTTCTCCCCAAAGAAGTTCTGGAGCAACGTAATTTAGCGTGCCAACTAAAGAAGCAGATGTACTTGCTTCCCCAAGTTCTTTGGCATATCCGAGATCTATTAATTTATATGAGATCTGTAATACATGTATACATAAAAGTTTAATTAAATCAACGCACACAAGTCAGTAATATAAATTACTTTCATATAAATCATTTTCTCATTTATATCTTACCACATTCTGTTCATCTTGTAAAATTATGTTTTCTGGCTTTAAATCTCGATGAGTTATGTTATGGAAATGTAAATATTCCACAGCTGATGAGATCTCACTCATTACTTTGATTGCTTCTGTTTCACTAATTCCACAACAATTTTCTGGTTGATTAAAAATCTATAAAAGAAGGAAATACTGTTATTTTACATTACCCCAGAAGAACAATTTATATATAGATCAACTTAAACAAAATACAACTTTTCTCAAATCTCCTTTTCTGCAATATTCCATACAGAGAATCGGCAGATTTTCTTCGACATTTGGAAGCTTAAATGGAATGCATCCTGTTCTTACGATGTTTGGATGCTTCAAGCGTTTCATTATATCAACTTCGTTGGCCCATCTCTTTCGTTGTATTGGCGTTAACTGTGAATAATTCCATTTGCATTTTTTTATTGCTGAAATCATAATCAACAATTTTATTTTATATATATATATAAATATATATATTCATTATACAGTATTATAAGTTTGTCTGTATGCATGATTCTTCTCAGAGAATTTTTCAAAATAAGATGTGTTCTTTTTACATTGATATTTTAATTATACTGAAATATTACCAATCTTTTTGCCACTTGGAACGTGTATCCAGAGCTCAACAGTTCCGAAGCCCCCAGTACCCAGAACACGATTTAGCTTCCAACCGTCAGTTGACGTCATCTCGAGTGTAAGATAAATTTCGTTTCAGCTATGTATGTTGTACGTAGCTATGTATGTAGATCGAGGGCTGAATAATTCTCAGTAGACGTGACACCATGCTGATAAGGTAAATAAAAGTTTTATGTTATTTTTCATTGAAAAAAGCATACATTGCAAGTTAAATACACCGTTCAACAATTGGACGTTCTTACCGAAAATGCATTAGCGCAGCACGAAGAGAGATTATTTCGTGACACACACACGTAACAATGTTATCAAAACCTGCTATTAACCTGCATATCGCACTTCGCTGACTTCACACTTCAACGTTCTTTGAAGTTAGCAAACATTAGACCAACAGCTCAATCTCATTCGTCGTGAAGTCGGTGAAGTGAAACGTATACCGATTGGTTACTAATGGTTACTAATGCGCACGTGACTACCTACATAAAATTTTGTCACATGTGTAGTCCATTTTTTTTCTCACCCTAGTCCTAGTGATACAAAAAGAATTAATGATCGACAATTTAATAAACTTGGCAACTGTAATCTTTCGTTTAATTGATAGGAAACATGTATTTTAACCTTTGAAAGAAGTAGATATATGTACCCTTCTCCGTCTTTCTCTAATGACACATGACACTTGGGCTGCATTCCGATATTCACTGTCAGTAGTGAACATCTATATTTTACGTCACGTATACTATAGATTTTCAGTACTGAAAGTTGTTGACAGTGAATATCAGAATGCAGCCTTGACGTGACCTGATGACACCCTGACACCCTCGATGTACACGTGACTGACTTGACAGCTGACAGCTTCTGTGACAGCGTCTGCTAGGATTTTCCTTACTGCGCATGCGCGAGATTGTCCCTCCATCTCGCATCGCAGCGCTGAAACACCTGAATGTAGCTTGAAATTGGCTTGAATGCTGATGCTGAGTGCCGTCGCCCCGGTCGCCCGTCAACAAACATGGCCGAGATCCTTAAAAGCGGCACGGTTCGGAGAAGCGAGTGTTTGATTGCTTTTATGGTGCGTCTGTGACGGTAAAAAGAAGAAAAGAAAGTTTTTACTGTTCGCACTCCTGCATATCTTGCATATTTTCGAGAAAAAGAGTGAAAGTCCGTCGCTCTTGGCACGCTACGCGAGATTTGTTTGCGAATGTTCGGCTTCAGTTTTGCCGGTACTTATTTCATTATACAGGCGTCAAATTTTCTTATTTTCTTCTATTTGAAAGAACAGCGATTTTTAATATAAAATGGTTCTACATGAATTTCCACGCGAAGCTTTCCACGTGAAGCGAAATTCATCCCACCGCGCCTGGTGCTAGCAGGACGAAACGAGGTTTATCATTCCACATGAGTTTCAAGCTTTTTGCATGAACTGTAATTGTACAATCATTGTTTCACCCCTGCACTGTATGATGGGGAATGGATTTTGCTTCACGTGGAAAGTTGGAAACTTATGTGAAATCATACAATAATAGACCTCGTTCCACCACGTTCCACCCTGCAAGCACCAGGTGGTGTAGGATGGACCTTGCTTTATGTGGAAAGTAGGAAACCTATAGGCCATATGGAACCATTTTAATGTAATAAATTGTATACAAAAATGAAACTTGAACCATGACCTCAACAATTATATATGTCAAGGCCATTGAAGCTGGGTTCAATTAGAAGTGGCGTCCGTATAATGAGACAAACACATGGACTACGTTTAGGTGGCCTGATTTATGCCAAAATTATAACTTTGGCGTAAATTGGATCGTGTAAACGTAGTCATTGCTTCAGTTTTCTGGTGTCAAGATATAACGTGATGTATATGTACATATTTGATAAATGTACCTAATCAAAGTACCTATACTAAGTGAATTTTAATTTATTTGGCCAGAGTTATTTTGAGAGTATAAGTGGCATTTGTTCCTATTACATTAACAAATAAATTAACATTTTATCTTTTTATCACACGGTCCATCAGTCTGAAAATTATTGTAATTTCTGATTGGAATATATCCTTCAAATTACTATATCTTTTTTTTTATTATGAAAATTATAGGATTTGTAGGGAATAATAATATATTTAATACGGTGTTTTTAGTAAATTTTATAATTAGAAATAAAAGTGACCTTGTGCAAAAATAAGTGAAAAATATGCAGACGAAAAATATTATCTTCTTGCTATGTCACAGTTTATTGAACATTTTGTATATTAGCACAAAACATTTAATATGTAATTCTTGTAATCAATATATTTATTATATAGAATATTTTTCCAGATAGTAGGATCAGCTGAATTATGCCAGAAAATATCAGAGGGCTTACATCAAAGTGCGAGAGAAAGGAAGTGGCATATATCTGTACATCAGTGTGAATCTGTTAACGACGTTATAAAAGCGAGGATAGATATCTCTGTGGATTTTATCATTTTTGCTTTTGACTTAAGAGCTTCGCACACTTTGTCAGAAGTAAGTTTCTTTTGTACAAATAATTTTTAACGTAATTTTATTATATTAAATAGTTTTTCATCTTTAGTTACTTATTATTAATTAATGATTATATATTGAAAGAAATCTATGTTTATTATTGTTAATAATTTTTAAGATAGAAGCTAACATAGCCACGATAGATGAATACTACATAGTCTCTGGTGCAGCCTGCCTAGTAAATTGCAATGGAATATCTAATGTCATGGGATTGATCCATAAATCAAAGAAACTTTGTCACAAGTATAATATTCGTTTTCTCTCCGCTAACATTTCTGTAAGTCTATGTTGAAAGTTATATTACAAATTTCATACATTATAATTTATATTTGTTAATTATATGTATTTAAAAGTATATTTTTTATTTTAGAATACGCAAGCCTGCTTCTTTTTAGGAAGTAGACTCCTCAATATAACAGAAGGAGTATTGGGATTAAACAGCGGTATACCAGTTATTGGAACTGTCGCACAGTATAACTAGGTTACAGAGAGAGAGAGAGAGAGAGAGAGAGAGAGAGAGAGAGGCGTTACCTAGGGTGATTCGCAGGTAATTTACATCACATTTTCTCTCAAAAATTAAATGTTAGACTGTGTGCGTTGAAGAACCGTTATCAATTGTCAATAATATTATTTAGATCATTAAAACCAGCATTGAGATGAAAAAGTCGAGTGGTAAGGCGTACGCTTCTAGTCAGGAGGACAGTGAGAATGACAGCGACGTAACAGAATGCAGCATCGGAAGCAATTCCACCGCTGGCACTCATCGTAGCGATACGCCCACTCGCAGCGCTCGTTACAAACGGAAGGGTCGTCGCAGGAGTAAAACAGCAAAGTACAAACCTTCTACAGACAAGCCATTGTATAAGTACTGCTGTAGCGTCAAGGAAGATCATGGACAACCCTTATTTGGCGTACAATTCAATTATCATTTGAAGGAAGGCGAACCGTTGATATTTGCCTCTGTAGGTAGCAATCGCGTAAGCATCTATGAGTGTCCGCAGAGCGGAAATATACGGCTGCAACAATGTTACGCCGATCCGGACACAGAAGAGAACTTTTACACGTGTGCATGGACATACGATGATCCTGGGAAGCCTTTGTTAGCTGTGGCGGGATCACGCGGAGTCATCCGAGTTATTAGTGCCTCGACAATGACTTGCATCAAGCATTATATTGGCCACGGTCATGCGATAAACGAGCTGAAGATTCATCCCAAGGATCCAAACATCCTGTTGTCTGCATCGAAAGATCATGCTTTAAGATTATGGAACATTAAAACGGACGTGTGCATCGCGATCTTTGGTGGCGTGGAGGGCCATCGAGACGAAGTCCTGAGCGCCGATTTCGATATAAGAGGCCAAAGGATTATCTCGTGCGGAATGGATCATGCTCTTAAGTTATGGTCCTTGGACAAACCAGACATGCAGGAAGCGATAAAACAGTCCTATCATTGCAATCCCACCCGCAACGGCAGGCCCTTTGACTCGATACTTCAACATTTCCCGGACTTCACCACTCGCGACGTTCATCGAAATTACGTCGACTGCGTCAAGTGGTTCGGCGACTTTATCTTGAGCAAGTCCTGCGAAAACTGTATCGTGTGCTGGAAACCGGGTAGACTCGAGGACTCGCAGCTACGCAGTGGAGAAACGAGCGCGACGGTTTTACACCGTTTCGAGTTTAAAGAATGTGACATTTGGTTTATACGTTTCTCCATGGATTTCTGGCAGCGCACGATCGCCCTGGGGAATCAAGTCGGTCGCACTTACGTTTGGGATTTAGACGTGGACGAGCCCGGGCAAGCGCGCTGTTGGTCCCTTCAGCATCCCCGTTGCACCGCGCCAATTCGACAAACCAGCCTAAGCCGCGATGGCTCCGTGTTATTGTGCGTCTGCGATGACGCGACAGTCTGGAGGTGGAATCGCGACCACTAACTCTACTCGAATCCATTTTACCATGACTAAGAAAACGTGCCTTTTCGTGCTAAGCTATATTGAATATTCGTGCTTTTTTTATAGCAATTAGTTAAATCTAGGCGAAACTTAATCTATTAATTCAGAATCTTGAAACACAAATGCAGTACATGTACGCGCATATATAATCAAAAAAATTAGATTCCCGACGAATTGCCGAAAATTGAACATTTGTAACAGATTGGTATTCTCGACGGTTTTCGATGTAGCTGTAAAATTTTACATTATAACAAAGTTACGATTTAACTACGAAAGTATATCTAGAATTATAAATGAATGAGATTATAGAAAATAGAAAATGTTTTTGTTATATCTTTTGCGATATATCACAAACGATATTTGTATGTGTAGAGGAATTAATTCTGTTTTATAACTTGAAAAGATTTGTACAATTTGTCCAGAAGTGACTTCCTTCAATTAATTGTAATGCAATTTTCACGCTCAATATAATCTAATTTCAAGATCAGACAACACTGTTAGCAACAGTATCATTTTTATATCTTTGTAAAACAATAAAATTAATAAACAGAGCTCGTATTATTATTACTGTTTAATTATTAAGATCGGATTGCAGGTGTGTATTGTATTTATTATTTCGATGGGAAAGAGAGTGATCTCTCCAACAAAAAATCATTTCAAGTTGAACAGTTGGCATCATTGGCATCACCCAGCACCATCAGCATTACCGA